>NC_142376.1:3980000-4230000 GCF_059441005.1 Hippichthys cyanospilos
GTTCCTAAAATTTTAAGTTCAATTTCAATTCAGTTTCATATCTATAAACAGCCAGATTTTCCCCCCATACTAGAATTGTTTGACCCAATTTGTCACGTGCCGCCTCTCGTCACCTGTCGAGTTGATTAATTTTTGTCAACACGTCTTTATTGTGATCCCAAAAGTTGAATATTTTTTCCTGTCCCACAAATATTTAATTAGAATTATTTTTTTTAGAACAATTCTGACACTTTATATGAATTTTTTTTCGTGGAAAAATTTGTATTGATAATGAAGTCATTTTTTGGAGAACAGATTTCTTCTACCATCCAAAACTGGACATTTTAGGTTGACTGTTTTTATGTGGATCAGTAAAAATGAAGTTTGAAAGGGTCTAAATTTTAGTAAATCAGACACTGACGACATCTTTTAGTCTTCGTTCTTTTTTTTAAACCCCAAAATTGCTTTGCGCTGGTTAAGGGGTACTTGCACGAAAAGACATTTCACATCTTGAAAAAAAAGTCCAGCCGTAAAGCAACCGCCTCTCAACATTGACTGACGTGTGACCTAAACCGCGGTTTCCCTGTGGACCCAAGTTCCAAAATAGGCCGGATGTATGAAAAATGTACGTTGTTAAAAATATCCATGTTCCAGGTGACCGCTTTAACGTCTTCACATTTCTTCAGCTTGTTTTGTTTTATTCTCCACGTAAAGCAGAGCGACGGCAGAACGCTGTAACTTTGTATCCGCCCGAGTCCCCCATAACAACTTACATTTCACTCTGTAAATTACGTCATCCCGCCCCCGCGTGACCCCCGCGGGCGTCCGTTTACACCCCGGTGGCGTATTTCGAGACCGGAACGCTCTATCGCGATCACACCTTTGGTCCCCCCCCCCCCCCCCCCCCCCCCCCCCCCCCCCCCATTGCAGGAGCGGCGAGCCCCCCCCGAGTTGCCGCCCGGTCAGCGCCGGCCCGGCGGAAAGCGGCCCCGAGTTGCGGCGCTGCGTGGAATGGCTCCGGGCGTATTTCGCCGATCCGCGCAGCACTGGGAGTCTCCCGCCGCCCGCCTTTCACCACCCCGCCCTCCAAGCAGGTCTGTCACGGATAAATATTTGCAGAGCCGTGGCCGGGATCAGCCTTTCACTCTTAATTGTCACTTACATCACTTAAACTCACTGGCGCTCCGTGTTTATAATGAACTATTTTATAGCTGGGAGAGAGAAAGGGGGAGGGGGGGGGGACACAGAGCTGTAACTTGCTTCAATAATCTGTGGCGGCTCTTACCACGCGTGTTAGTCCTGGCAGGATTTCCCATGATTCTTGGCACATTCTTTGAAACTGATCGAATTCCGCCCTTGACGTTTTCTGACAGGAAGCAGACTTTTTTTTTTTTTTTTTTTTTTTTTTTAAATGAGAACATGTGAATGGTGGTGAAGTTTGAATGAGTTAGTTGTAGGCAATGGGCAGCCACCTCGGAATGAGCGCGGCGCCAAAAAAAAAAAGGGGACAATTAGTGTCCTTTCACGCCTGGGCGCAGAGTAAACACAAAAGTCTTTAATTGTGATAGTGATGAGGTGGCAAACAATGCTGGGGACTACCAAAGTTATTTTGGGGAATGAAAACTAACATTAAAATCAAACGGGGTTTTTCATACTACGTTTCCATTCTAAAAGCAGTATATATATATAATATATATATATATATATATATATATATATATATATATATATATATATATATATTTTTTTTTTTTACAAACCCAGAAATGACCATTTTTTGTGCTAGCATTCAGCACTTTGTCTAGCATTAATTAGCCGCTAGCTACCAGCATTCATGATGACCGAGATGCTGTTCCCACTGATCACTTTTGAACAAACCAGGCTGACAAAATTCTTTTGGTGAATGAAAACTAACAAAATGGAAGTAAACTGAATTCGATTAAATGTTTTTTTTTGGAAAATAAAATAAAAAACAACTGAAACTACATTTTAGACATCAGACACTCCTTTTAGCGCATAAACCTTGTGTTTTTATTTACAAGTTAATCACCGTGTAAATTTTTCCATTTTTACCCCTGTATTTTAGTTGTAAATGTATTTTTTGCAATTAAAATTTTCATACACAATTTTGATATGCTATGTATGCTCCAATTTTTAAGCAATTCATATGGGGACAAGGCGCAAAAAACCGTCACAAAACAACATATTTTAAGGTTTTTGATTGCAATTTGATGATAAAAGATTGAAGTTAAATTTTTAGTTCAAAGATAATTCATTTTGATACATTTTTGATTCCTTTTTGCATTGATCTGAACAGTCTTTTAATGTCATCAATAGGTAGTTTTTTCCTTATTCTTCCACAAATCACCTTTATTCTTAATTTCTTATTGCCTGTCATAACCGCGTTTTTGACTGACTTATGTGATTGTTTTGTTGACATTCCCTTTAGTGTGGCTCCATCTAGTGGATGCTTAGCGCCAATACTGTAGCTTCTATTCTGTGCGCCTTATAACGCGGCGCTCCTTATATATGAAAGCCATTTTAAAATAGGCCATTTTTATCTCGGGAAATGCGGCAGTCTAAATGACAACGGTGAATACCAGTCCGCAGCAGTGGCTACCACAACACCTGCGTACTTTCTGAACAAAGTTCACAGGCGTCGTCACAGCGTCGCATGAAAGATTTTCCAAAGCGCTCATTTAGACGCACAATCACACCTACACGCATAAAAAAAAAAAAAAAAAAAAGCAATCCCTCTAATATATGCATTTAACAATTGTGTCTGCCTTCCCCTGCAATCAGGCCTCACTTTCCCTCTAATTTCATGCAGACCCGCAGTGCTTGAGTGATGGCATTTTCAATGAGCAGGTACTCCGTGGAGACCGGCGCATACAGCCGGCGAGTCCCACGCTCCCGCAAAGGCAATGCAGAAATACATCAGGACCAATTACGATATCACCTTTCAGTGCGATTCCCTTCGCCACCAAGTGCTTGTGTACCAGCCCCGGGCTCTTTCAAATCGCATCTCATCTCAAGTCTTTGGGGTTTTAATTAAATTTCAGGATAGATGGAATTCTTCATTAGTACCTGATCTGAATAGGTGATTGTGCCGCGTTGCGCCTCGCCTCCCTCGCCTGTTGTTTCGGGGCTCGGTAAATACGGGGTTTAGGGCCCCATCGCTCTCGGTCGTGGCGACCGAGGGCCGCGGGCGGATAAAAATGTTAAATGTTTGCATCCAGGGTATTTGTCCGCAGAGGAGGGACGGTAGAGGGATGCGCCGTTGTTGTTTTTTTTTTCGTTTTAATTCATAAATATGAGCTAGAAAGAAAGAACCCGCAAGTTTAATCGGGTCATTACGATCCGTGACAAGCAACTTTTGTTTGCTCGCTTATCTTGCGGGAGAGCCTCCGCGCGACAGCGCTCTCGCTGCACTTGTCATGTAATATTGAGTTGTGACCTTCGCTTGAAGTGTTGCCATGTTTATTTACACGTTTCTGACAAAACAAGCCACTTTTCATATTAGCTGTCACCATATACCTGAGCCGCAGAGGTGACATGAAAGGAGAGCCGAGGCGCCGCGTCTGGGCTGATTGTCACACGCGACATCACACGCCAGCCGCCGTCCTCCGAGGTAGCGGAGGGACGCGCGTGCGTGCGCGCGCCACCTCCAGGAAAACGCGGGCGCCATCGCGGGTTTTTAAAACCACGCGTATTCTTATCTCATTAATTATACATCCGTATGTAACAGACGAGAGGATCTTAGTCTCGGTAAGCGGCGCGGGGAACGTGCGGGGGGGGGGCTTACAGGGGCGCTCTTCAAAGCCCAAATGACTGCGCTCCTGCAGGAGCTTGAACCTCCCCCTGCGCTGATGAGACGCTCACCGGGGCCCGGCCCCTGTGATGTGGAGAGGAATTAGGGAAATGAACGTTTTCAGAATATCGAATAATCAGAGAATCATCAGCGCCCCCGTCAGCCTTCAAACGCGCCCGTCCCTCAAGACTCCAGAGACACTTTGACTGGGAGTCAAAGTCTTCCCTCCCATTAGACACAAAGGATAATGAGCTAGCTGCATTTCCACCATTGTCGTTTTTTTTTTTTTTTTTTTTTCCACGACGCGACTGTCAGCTGGAAGTCATCGCGCTCGATCCGTCATTAGCCCGCCTGATGGAATTCGCTTTTATCCCCACCCCCCCCCAATTGCTCTCATATCCAAAATAATGGGAAAATCAATCACAGGACTCAATAAGTTCATAATCACTGGATCCCTTCGATCCGAGGCTCGGCCTATTACCTGGCCTGCTGCGAGGTAATGACCTGTGACATAATTATGGCCCTGTGTGTAAACGTGGAAGTGCTTCCTCTCAACTCTTATTCAAACAGTTGACATGACTGCACTCGATCTGGAGAGTGCGCGGAATGGCCGTATGTCACCGCCGCTGATCACGCCGCAATTCTCAAATAGTGGGGCGGGCCTCCCAGGGGATTTGTTTTGGTGGTGTTTTGTTTTGTTTTTAGTTTCAGGCCCTTTATTGTGCTTATTTGTTGCACTTATTATGCACCCGATTTTGTTTTTTTCTCTTTTAGACTAAGCTGTAACCCAAATCAGTTGTTGAGAATCGATTTTTTGGTTAATCTTAAAGGATACAGGTTTAGGTAAACAGTTTTTATTGATAATCTATTTTTGTAGTCAGTGTGTAAAGTGGGGGGGCGCAAAAAGTTTTCTTTTTCCAGGGGGTGGGATGCTTGGCAAAATAATTGAGAAGCACTGCTTTTTTTTTTTCCCGATTTCTGAGCCGATTCAGTTTTTGCTTTAAAAGAGGGACGAAAAAGGTTTGTCGTATCAGAAAAAACATGTCAGATTTCCACATTTTGAAGTTTTTAGTTTTCGAAAACATTAATCATTGTTTTGAACAGAGGAAGGCATTTTGAATGTTTTATTCTTTTTTCCTTTTCTTTCGTTTTCTTCCAAACAGCGCACAAGGATTGAAAATGTATAAAAACTTATGAAAGTTTATGTAAAAATTATCCATTTACTATACAAACCGGAGGATAGTCTAAAGTGGCAAAAGCGGCACACATTTTTCTATTTTTAAGTCCTAAAATTTTTCTATTTTTAAGACCTAAACGGGAATTTTTCGGATTTATGAGAAAATCAAGGGCACAAGCCAGAGGCTTTCGGCCTTTTTGCCTGTTTAGACGATTGACCGAAAGCGTCCGCCGTGACCAAGTACAGGAAGGTAAAAAGGTAATCGGCAAATATCGTCCGTTTGGCCGATTATTTTTGGCTGATGTTTGAAGAGTCACAAGTAGAATAATTCATCTTCATGATGAATCTTTGACATCTATCGCCATCGATCGCGGATACCGATCTTCGTAAAAATGCCCATAATCGTCCAGGCCGATAATCGCTGCCCTTTCTTATTGTCGCCGGAAAGCCTTCAGGGAAAAGTAGCTGGAAAAAAAAAATAAAGGCAAACAACAGCAAGAGCTTGTCGCCGCCGACTTTTGGTTGTTTGCGGGGAATCGTCGACGCGGGATTTGTCAGCGCTAAAGTCTGGGCAAACTGTCGTCTGCACATCAGTGACAAAGCAATCAATATGCGCACGGCGCAGGCCCAAAAAGTGACTTTCGCGTGGGGGGATAATGCATCAAGAAAATTTTCGGGGAGGGGCGTCTCTCCCCGTCATCTGCTTGACAGCGTGATTATTACCTGAAAAATTATTAAACAGTACCTACGGGCCTTGTTCAAGACAAAGAACTCACATGGGTGCGCATCAATCAAACGTATCCCCTTTAGGTTTTACACTTATTCCCCCCAGTTTAGGCAAATTGCCTCGTTGGCGTGGCTTTGTGTAGCCGAGAGTGACTACGAGGTAGCGAGGGAGCCTGGGGAGCGAGAGGATGTTCACTCCGTACAAGTGAGACAGGGGTGTGACATGTTTTCACACAATGCCAATTTAGGGGGATTTCTCCTCCATCACTTGTCATGTGCTCTCTTAGACCATATAAATGAGAGAGAATGGGAGATCGCTAATTGAATTTTCATGACTGAGTACACGCGCTTGTGTATACTAGGCAAAGTTCACCCCCCCCCCAGCTTGATAACGAGACCATTGTTCGAGCGGCGTTCGCGAAAGCTCGCCGTCGGAGCGTCTTTTTCAAAGGCCTCCGCTCTTCTTAGGCAAACACGCCACTTCCTGGTAATCCAAAAAAAAAAGAAGATAAAGCTAGTGCTAAAGTGCTAATGAAATCAGAGCTGTTAATGTGGCCGCTTAAGCTGCAGATGATTTGAAGAATTCTGCCGTTTAAGCGGAGATGATATAATGAATCTACTCTGAATAGAAAGCAATTAAAAGGACAAATTGGTCTGATTAACCTCAAAGTCATCCCCGCTGCCACAAATGGTATGCAACATTCAAATTATTATTATTAAAAATCTGGAGCAGATTTGCCGTCTTTTTGGCCTCTCTTAATCCTTTTAAATGAAGGAGCCAACTTTTTTAATTTTAGCTGTGACCTTTCAGTGCATAACCTAGATTTTTTTTTTTTTTTTTTTTCTCCTCCTGCCTTGGAAATAATTTTCTCCCATCAGCCACTGTACCGTATTATTGCTAGTGCTAAGGTCAAACGGAGGGACTCGCATGTATTTAGCAAGCAAACGGGTCCTTGACGGCAAATTAAACCCAAATGAAGGTGTCGTAGTTTTGATTTGTGCACTTCGGCGCCGCGTCTGCGTATTTTCCGCTCATCTTGTCCGCCAGCCGCTTTGAAGATGACATGAGGAATCGGTCATCTCTCTGTATTTTTCTACGTCTCTGGGAACAGGACGCGCAGCACGCGACTGTGAACGTGTCGCGTGCTGCGCGTCCTGTTCAGAGACGTGAAAATCGGGGAGACTGTGTCCTACAAGCGGCTGGCGGAGATGGCGGGAAATCCCAGAGCGGCGCGGGCGGTGGGCGGGGCCATGAGGAAGAACCCGGTACGTGTGATTGACAGGTTCCCCCATTCCCACACTTTTTTTTTTTTTATTACGAGGATTTGGAACTGCCCATGTTGCATTTCGGCATTTACGCTTTCAAAAAAAATGAGTGATTTTGACGTAAGGGGTTAAACCACGGTAAGTTGATTAATTAGCGCAAGTGAGGCATTACATTATGATGAATAGGATTCATTTTATCGCATACAAGTGTCTATTTGTTGTATTTTCAGTCAGTGCTTAAACATAGCTGCGATATAAAGTTGGGCTGCAGCTATCGAGTATTTTTGGTATTCAGATATGGGAAATTTTAATCGAATACCTGGTATTTGGTTTAAAAAAAAAATGAATGTTGAAAAACATATGATCGCGCCAGTGTTATGCGCTAGAATTAGTTGTTTTTCTGGTTTTATTAATATTCCTGCGTGTGAACAAGAATGGACTCGGACGTTGGTTCAGTGTGCTCTCTTCTTGGACCGAAAAGAATGCCGTGACAACCTCAACTAACGCGAGCTGCTGTTAGATGCGACTGGCGCTGGAGCCAAGTGATTTCCGCCCTCTAGCTGGTCCCGTTACGCTAATTATTGTAAGTATAAAATATAAAATATAAATATTTTATATAATAAATATCCAAAATATATAAAAGATATATATAGAGATATAAAAAAGATAAGATATAAAAAATGCACACCTGTGCGTCAAAACTCTGCTTGTGTGGCTGACGGATCAATCTTCCGCAAATGGCGGTTTTTTTCAAGTTACCATTTATAGGACGCACCCATATTGCCGTTCATTTTTTTGGGGGGGGGTTAGGGTTAGGGTTAGGGGTTAGGTTGGGGGGGGGGTGCATCTTTTATTTGGGGAGTTAGATTAAATGAAATCATTGGTTCCTGGCATACATTTTAAACTATAGCTGTTAATAGCGAATGACGTTCATCTATGTGAAGAAATTTATGATTGATGCCTCTCAAATATTATCAGCAGTTATTGAACACTGCGTTATTACAAATCGTTGAAAACGTGTTTTTCCTGACTGGTGGAATCATACATGTCATCGTTGGTGAGTTATTTTGATTGTAGCTCTATAGGCCGCTCATGTGGCCCTTGGGGGTTTCCCGTCAGCAACACGTTGATGATCCCTGAAATAAAGTCGCGCTGTTCTACATCTTCAACAAGCAAAATAAATAAATCCCACCTTTGGGCATTTGTAAAAGCAACACTCTTCCGGATCTCGTATCGGATCTCATGAGTATAACCTAATATCTTAGCGATCCAACTTTTTGTTTTAATAAGCGTCCGCAGACAAAACAAAGTGTAGAAATAAATGAGAAAGACATGAAAAACTGTAACGCAACACCAAGGTGTTTTATTTCCAAGTCCTCCCTCATGCCGGATTTGTTTTTTAACAAGCATCCCTTTGGAAGCCCAATCCGGGCAAACTAAACGGGCTCCCCCAGAGACAAGGAGAACCTCTGGCGCGGTTTTAAGCCCACACCTTTTGTCCCTCCTTCACCGTTTCCTGGGTAAATCTAAGAGAGGAAGCCCGACCCTCCGCGTCTTCGGCCCCTGCGCGCCAAACGGAGGGCCAGAGGGCAAGTGGCGTGTCTTCTTTTGATCAAATTCTTTGATCAAAGTCCATTGAACGCTTCCCTTACGGCGCTGCGGGCACCGCCGGCGTGAGACGCAGAACGCCCCTCGTAGTCCAAACGTCTTCTTCCTCTCTTTTATATTCACAATATGTCACTTTTTTTTTTCTGTACGTACTTTATTAAGTACACTAGCCAGTGGCGTCGCTTCCGGATGGCTGAATAATATTCTCCAGTCAGTTTTCGCACTTGTTTCCCCTTTCGCTGAGGGGAGGATGGGAGCCTGAGCCCTCAACCGCCGATACTGATCCGGAGTCAGATTGTCAGTGTCAATTACTTGTCAGCGGCGTCGGGCTTCAGCTGCGAAAAGCTCAGTGTGCTCAATCGATCCACGCCTTCTCCATGCCACTCGTTCCTATCGATAAGCCCGTTGCGGAGCATCCGTACACATCCACCGTTAAGCCCCCGCCGCTTCCCCCCTCCTCGCCGCAGCCCCCCCCCCCCCCCCCCCCCCCTCGCAGTCAGGAGGCAGATCCGAAGGCCTTGAGGGTACCCTGCTCTCCTTCCAAACCCGGGGAACAATATTGATCTGAATACCGGAGCAGTATTTCTCTGTCTGCAAGGTTAATCTGGGGCTCGGAAAGTTTTATTGCTGTTGATATGGGAGCGGGTTTAATGATGGATCTGAAGCCAGGCGCCCAGCACATCCAACTTTTATACGCCGCCGCAGCCATCAAGTTATGATCAACCAGAAATTACTGCCACGGTCGGCGACTTTTTTTTTTTTTTTTCCTTCTTTTAACCCTTGTGGCATTATGTTACAAATTATGGAAATTCCTGTGATTTTATTATGATATCATAAAAGAATCAATGGGGGAAAAAAATAGGGAGTTGAAATTTCCAGCAGATGATTAAAACGTAAAATTTTAAAATGCAACGATTCTGATATTTCTATGTGACTGCAGCTGGTTGTGTGAGATTTTGTGTAGAAAAATAATGATTGTCCAATTTTTGGTCCATATAAAACCATTATACTTACAATTTTTGAGATGCATTTGAATAGGGTTTATTACGATGATTTTCCTGCGATTTTTGCTACATTCCGTTGCGCGGCGGTCAAACTATGTCAGCAAACAGAAAATTCTTTGTCGACCTGTGTTTCACTTCCAGACAGTAGGTGGCGGTGGATACCAGTTAATGATTATGTCTTAATGTGTCATCGTCACTTCACAGGCTAAAGACCGTACCGATTTTCCATATTTTGTGGGTGTTAATAAATTTAACATACATTTGAATAGTTGAAGGAAAAAAATATTCACATTTAACTCATTATTATGTATTTCGTAGCATTTACAACATTAAAAAAAAGGCAATTTATGTGTGCTCGCAAGGGTTGACGTCACCAATCAACGGCGGCGCGTTTGACGTTGAAACGATTGCCGCGAGTCATGGCGAGCGTCGCCGGCGCTCTTGTTGGGAATTTACAATGATCGAAGTGTTTTAGGCTGGCTTGTTTAATCTTTCTCCAGCCATTTAGTTTACAAAGAAGCCGGGACCCCCCTGGCAGTCGTCTGCAATAAGAGTAAACGCTCCACCGACTTCCTCTTTTTAATGATCACAGGGTTATCAGATCTTAATGTTGACACCCTCTCGATTGAATATTCATCCTGCTGCTGTTTTTGCCCATTAATTTTTGATTGCTTCTTTGCTTTACACTTTGAAAGAGCGGGAAAAACATTTATCGCCATAGACTCAACCATCAAGCCCAATGTGGGATTGTGCGCCTTCAAACCCCGCGTTGTTGTGGTGGCGCTTTTTTTTTTTTCTTACCCTTTTTGTTTTACCACAAAAGTGCATGTTCACGTCGTCTGTGTGGCGAAAACTTGAAAGCTGCGCCGTTTACGCGATTATTTATAAATCACAGGCTCTTTTATCCCATACCGCAAAATCCTGTAAATAACACACACACACGTGTATGTCTCCCCTTAAAAAGATTTTTTTTTTACTCTGTGCGTGTGTATAATACGCTTCCCTGATTTGATGATATACGTTTTTATCAAAGTGAATAAAATAAGGGCGAATCTCGAGACTAAGTGTCGGTTTTAGGCCATTACCTGGCTTTGTTTTTAAGGTGTCTGTGCTCACAATGTCAACAGATGCGGTACTAGTATGTACTGCTTCCTAGGAGCAATTTTACACTTACAAATTTGAAGAATAGAAAATTGACTTTGATTAAGTTTTAAGGAAAAATGTTATATTGGAATAGGTAGGTCTTCATTTCACCCCGGGCTGAGTTTGGAAAGGTCATAACATCGTCAAATATATTTTTACTTCCAACTGCTCAAAATGTTCAGTGGCATCAGCCCTAGTCATACATATATTAAAAAATATATACAAAATTTCTTAAAATGTGACAATAACAATGGTCATAATTCGAGTGTTATTTTTGAAGACTTTTGCATTATGAGAGTCCAGGCTAAGCCATTCATCAAAGTCATTGAAACACTTGCAAATGTCATAAGCTGGCAACTAGCACCACCCGGTGGTTTTGGGGTGTCAATATAAAAATTTCTCTCGCCCCCGTTCGCGAATTGACATTGAAAGGTTTAGTGCGAAAATCGGGGAAAATACCTGACAAAACATCGGGTTTTGAGTATATTGAATATTTCCCAATTTTGAATGGCAGTAAATGAGCTCGACATGGGCTAAATTTGACACCTATAGGGTGTACCTCTCGATCTCCTGTTTGCAAGCATTTAGAAGTGATGGCAGCGTGGCATATTGAAAGTTGTCATGTTTTGACAATCTATGCAATATTTTAGCCTCCTAGTAATTTTTTTGTATGCTTGTCCTGATTGCATTAAAGTACTACTGGTATCTCTACTTTGTAGTTTGACAACTCAAGAATAGGGTATCAGTCTGATTAAAAAAGTCTTATTGAACAGCATTATTCTTTTTCCAGACTCAAGGTACAAAGATTGATCAATTAATCAAGAACTAATCAATTATAAAATCTATGATTGGGAATGAAAAGTTTGGGTCCCTTTTTTTTTTAATTGAAATTTCACACATTTATGTGAACCGATTTATGTGGTCCTCCCTGAAAACAAACTGATTGGATGATGATTTATCATACGGACAGGAACTGGATCTGTTGAGTTAGTTTGTGTCTAAAAAATACCATGAATTTTTTTGATGGTAAACTTTAAAATTTTGTGAAAATTTTGAATTTTGGTACAGAAGCCCTGAATTAGCATAACATTTTTGGACTGTGTTGAAACCAGAACGTGTGAATCAGAAGATACATAGTAATGGTTGCGAGGAATATATGACATTTTGGATTTGTTTTTTTTTTTTGTAGGGGGGTAAAATTTAAGAAAATTCCACAGACATTTTTTGTATGTGTGTGAAATGAATCTCCAAGGTGAATGGAAAGCCCGGAGTATTTAGAATTTCTATGGGGGAATGAAATTATTCTGTTTTGATGAATCGTTCATCCCAAATAAATCCGATTTGTTGGGTTGGTGAAATTTGAAAATTTGCGAAATAAACGCTAGCCTGGATGGCGTGAATTTTTTGAATCTGATGAAATTTGAAATGAAGTGAATCAGATGGGAAATGTGGGGCGACGCCAGACGAACAAATGGTCGGAATACAAAGAAGAAGAATATCAAAGAATAAAAAAAATGTATCTAATCAGCATGATTCACAGGATTTCTACTTTTTGTTTCCACGTATTTTCCTGTATTTACACTTCATTTGCTTATTCTTAAAATTCAATTCCCCACTGTGAATTGCAATATCGAGGTGGCTTAACAAAAAAAAAGCCAACAACATAAAAAAACAGGAAGATAATTGTACCTTTCCAGAAAAAGATAAGACATCAAAGTACCGGCGCCGAGATGCGCTTGCACAACATTTGCAAAAGTTGCACGTGGGTTTCCTCGGGGATCAATTCCTCTTTTGTTTGCCCGCGCCAGATTCCGCTGATCATCCCCTGCCACCGCGTCATTTCCAGCAGTGGCCGGAGCGGCCCGTACATGAGCGGCAGGGGCGACCGCCTCAAAAAATGGCTGCTCGCCCACGAGGACTCCGGCCCCATCAAACGTTCCGAAGGAGAAACAGAAGCGCCGAGTTGAGCGCGTACGTAAATATTCCATTTAAATTCATTTAAAAAAATAAATAAAAATCTAAGAATAGAGACGCCCGCATAGTTAATGCGCTCGCGAGTAGTTGCCGAATTAGAATGTACGAAAATAACTTAAACAGAGAACAGTAGGAATTACAAACATATGCTCCCGTGGGCCTGGGCTGCGTTTGCCAGATAGTGCTTGGAATGGTTTTTCTAAAGGGTTATTATTCCCTTAAAAATATGTCTCTCGCATTGTTGTTGTTGTTGTTGTTGTTACCCCCCCCCCTTTCCTGAGAGCAGAATTAGTCTTTGTACCTCTCGTTGGTTTTTTAATTTCCTGCCAAGCGAGTGCTTTGTTCGACATCCAGTGATAAAGGCGGCGAATTTTGCCGCTACAAAGCTTTGTAGTGGAGTATTTGTTTAGTCTCCATTTAGATCTCATTGTTTGCTCCCGTCTTCGCCATCCACCTCCAGCGCTGATGTCTTATGCATTATATACGGCGCCGTCTCCGCGTGTCAAATTAGCGCCTTTCATCATTTTTAATTGCGTTTATTTACAATAAAAAGTTGACCGCCTTGGGCTCATTACCGATTAGGCTCAGCGTCTTCCTCTCTCCGCCCGTGTCTTCTTCTTTTTGGGATTTATTTATTTATTTCCCCCGCTCTCTCCCGAGTTGAGCGCTTTCCATTAGAGGGCAGTACAGAACGGCAAAAAAAGTGACAGCCGGCAACCCGGAATTCATCCTCGCGCCGTTTGATCGGCAACTTACACGTTTGTATGTTATTTTATTTGCGGGCGCGAGCGCGTTTAATCCCTTTCGAGAGGAATTATTTTATCTCGGAAGGACCATATGGAGGGGGCAGTAGGGAGCGCGCGCGCGTGTTTGACTGAACGTTCGCCCCCCCCTTTAAGGATCTTTTGTTGCGTCGACGCTTTGGATTCTTTCCTTTCCCCTATTAAATTCTTGATTCTCCTCAGCGTCTAATGCGATTCCGGGGTGACCCTGACATGTCCATAGTTATTCCTCCTCCAGGTAGACTAATAATCCACCCTCCCAAAATAACCTCGGCTCTAACCTTTGCTGATCCAATTCCAGCGGCCCTCCCCTTGAATATATTTCAACTTTTTTTTTTTTTTTTTGAATCCCTCATCGGAGCGGGCTTTCGCCGCGCCGCTCGGACTCGCCGTCGCTGTGCGCGGACGTGGAGGCGGCAGACAGGCAGATGAAGAATGAGAGCCAGTCTGCGCTTTCACAGAGGGCTAATGATGCCTGTGGTGACTACAGGCTACAGTCAGCCCCCTAACGAAGGGAGTTGTGACACAGCCACAAGGGGTCCCATTTAAGCCAGGCGCACTCTGAAGTGCACTGTAAGCACCCTCCTTTTCTTTTTCTTTCTTTTTTTTTTTTTCGCTCGTGGCTAACTAAATTCGGTGGAATGCTACAAATTTAGCAAGCGGAGTTGCTGCTGTCTGGAGCTGCTGAAAACAAGTCCAGCATCAAAGCGTCAGCTACGCTGCCAGTAATTGGCCGCGTAATTGCTCAGGTACCCAAGGCAATGCTTTATATTAAATATTTCACACCTTCTTCTTTTTTTTTAATTTTTTTTTTTTTACATACAGTGCTCAAATAAGGCTACATGAAGGCCCTTCAGGGACTATGTGAGATTTTCAAGTTTCTGCAGATAGCAGCAAATCAAATTTTATACTTTTTTTAGGAACAGAATGTTTTTCCTTTCGAATAAGAGCAAATTAATTGGAACATGATGCAACTGTTTGCCATCGTGACTTCGAATGCTTTTATTTTGGTGAGTTTCATCCGAATGCTTATTGTCATTAGTGATGAAATTTTCTGACAGATATGCCAGGGATCGGTGAGTACCAATACAAAGGGGGTGATACTCATATTTTAAGGTAGCGTCTCTAACTTATGTTTTTGTCACGTTTCGATCTGGAATACTACGATTTTTCATCCCCCGTTTACGGCATTTTCCCCGCTTTACAATATCAACAACTGTCATGACCTGTGGGGTTGGCTGTGTTTATGTTGTTTTGCCTCCCTCTTCAGGCGTTTTTAGTTAGTTGCTCTCATTTTCTGTTTGCGTCAAACTAAGATGCTGGTCTCCGATTGGTCGGTGTCAATAAAGCATACTAAAGACTTGATCTTGTGTGAGTGCTTATAATATCGTATTTATTGTGCATTTTAGTGCTTAACTCAAAATTTGATTAGTTAGCTACGGGCGCCAAGATTGCTAGTGATGTTAAAGGGAGTAGAAAGAAGATGAATAGTATGGAAACCAAGATGGAGATAATAAAGTAATATGAATTAGGTTAGCCTAGGCTACGCTACCCTCGCTAGGCCGTAAGTAGCTCAAGTCAACGTCACTCAACAGTAAATACAATTTTCATTCTTCCTTTATATATATTTTTATTTATGATATGATTTCATTGTATACATGTATGTTACGTATAAGTAGCCCTGACTATTTTTAACGTATATAAAATTTGACCTGGGGTTTTATATGCAATAACTAATTAGCATAGGTTACGATAATTTCAGTGTTTCATGGAAAGGGAGTATCAACGCTATCGATACTTTGCGACGACATTTTATGCCTTTATTTTGTTTTACATGGACGCACGTCGTCTTCAGTGACGCAATTTATCCGTCAGAATAACCAGAAAACAGATGATGTGACTCGATTTATCTTCTGGAGTCGCTGAATAAAATAACACCACTGAAAATGTAGTTCCAAAGTTGAATCAATCAGACGCCATTGCACAGAAGTCTGTTTTTAGTCTTTTCTTTTTTTTTTCCCTCCAAAAATGCGGTCTGGTTAGAGGGTACTCGGCCGGAAAATAAAGTATTTCACCGGGGTACGTCATTGAAAAAAAAAAAGTAGCGGTACCCCTTCTGTGATATTACATATCCACCGTTCAGAGTTCCATTAAAAGAAGCCGAGTCCATCTCATCAAGCGAAAGCTATAATTTTACCCCCCCGCCCCCGTTTCAGTGAGATGGCGCGCGTGCGGCCACGCGTGCTCACGTGCGCACATGTGCACGTCCATATGTGTGTGGGTGAAGTGGATGATATCGAGTCTGACTTCATAAATCACCCAGACACTGATAAACTCCCCATGCACCCACACACCGCTAATGGGCAACCCTTAAGGAGTGTGAGTGTCTCGTGCGGCGTTTGATTCAACATTTATTAACCCCCTCATACACACACACACACACACGACACACACTCATCGGAGCCCCGCAAAGAATATATTTTGGTGGCGTTGCCCGCGCGAGTTCATACTTTTGACCCGGCCAGGTTGCATTAATCACCGGCGGGCGTAGTGCGAAATATTTCGGCGTATAGCGACATTGCTTCGCTTCTCATAACTTACATCCTGTCTCCAACTCCCCGTTTCCCATCTCATATCCTGCCACCCCTCCTCATTATAGAACAATTTTCTCCCCCACATCAAACACAAACACACTCCACGCTTCCGCGTCTTGCTCCTTACACGTAACCGGGCAACCTGCCCCCCCCCCCCCGCCCCGACCCCACCCCTTCCTGGTGGAAACGTGCCAGCCCGAGCGGGGTCCCGCATCCGCGCCGGTGATTCATTCGCAGATGCTTTTATTATTTCCAACAAGTTTGCGAGCTTAAAAAAAAAAAAAAACACACAAAGAATTGCCGGGAAGCCGGAGGAGTGTTTGCTATTCAGATAGTCCAGTCAGTCAGGCGCAGGACTAGATAGCCCGACTAGCGGGATCGGATTTCCTCCCCCCTCCCGTCTGTCTGTCGGGACCGCCCGGCCTCGGAGGCCCTGACACCGTGGCACCGCGCGGCCGCCCGCGACAGCTGCAGCGCCAGCCTCTAATACCCAGGCGCGCCGCCGACGCTACTAAGAGCGATATGGTGGCAAACGTGCCATCCTTTTATGCCCTTGATGGTCTTTGGTTTTGTTCGCTGGCTTTTGTTTTTGGGGGATTCTCATAGGGGAAAAATGAGCCGCCGCCCACACACACTTTGCTTGTAAAACCACATGAACGATCGATATTTTTCACACGGTTGACGGTAAATTTCAGAGTAGGGCTGCAACGGGTAATCCACATCTAATCAAACTAATGTGATGGAAAATTAACTCATTCGATGCCGGGGACGTATTTTCACGTTTTTCAAAATGTCACTGTGTAAGATTTAGAGAGTTTTTCAGAAAAAAATGTATATAATTGTTGTAATTTTCAAAAACGTGCAAAAAAATGTGTTGTTAATGTATGTTTTAAAATGTAATCTTAGGTCTAGTTATCATTAAATTATAGCGCATGGGGGGTGGCACTTCTGGGGAGTTTGCCATGTCTGTAATATAGCGTAATATACCGTAATGCCCCGTAAAGCTCCCACAGGCACATACGAAAAATTACACATACTCCCTTTAAGAGTCCAGACATTCAATCCCAGATACTTAAGTATCGATTTAATATGTCAATGTTTGGAAATTAACATTCTTAATGTTCTTAAGTATCCATTTAATATTTAAGTATCTGGGATTTAATCATAAATGTGAAAAAACGTCCCTGGCATTGAATGACTTTCAGGCTCATCTTTGATTGATTTTAGTTTGTAATGTGCTGTAATGTTTATGTTTATTATTATGTTTGTTTCTATGTTTTTGGACCCCAGGATGACTAGCTAGATGCTTGAGCTAATGTGGAGCTTTAATCTACTGTTACCATCGTGTTGAATCAAAATTTAAAAAATTGTTATAATTAGGGGGAAAAAGTTCACATATGTACCCCAATTTTTCACAAACTAAAACCAATAACTGAATTTGAGGTGATGGAAACTCAGTGTGATTCATTTCAAGACATTTAAAAGTAAAAAAATCTAAAGTTGCTTACCAATTTTTTGGTAGGACCATTTTTTGGTAGGCATGTTTTATGAAAATATGCTTTTAAATATACTTTAAAAGACCTTAAATCATATGTATAAGAACAGAGCATCATTTTTATTCTGGTTTTTAAAAGCATTCACTCTTTTTTGGGGTGTTATCAAGTGTATTTATTTCATATTATTGTACCTTTCGGTTCACGTGGTACGCCGCATTATGAGGCGCAGTCTAGAACATGACAAGTTGGGAGAATATCCATATTTTTAGAGCCATACGCTGAAAGTAAATAAGAATGAATTTGAATCTTGACATCAATACACAATGTGCACCTTATAGTCCGCAAAATGCGGCGATGAGCAATTTTGCGTATTATACACGGCCTCGTGTTTTTCATTGGATTTTACGGCACATGAGAAAATAAGAAAACCCCGAGAGCTTTTATGCGCGTGTGTGTTTAGCTCCAGTAACCTTGCATCAGTATGTCATTGCAACCTCGTGAACCCCGAGAACAGAACCGCAATTCTCTAATTAGGACCGGCTGACGAAGGGCCGCGTGACGCGGGAGCCTCGTATCAATCCCGGCGCGCTAGCCGAGTGTCTCGGCCCGGACAAAGTGCAGGTCTAGCCTTGGTCCTGTCGACAAAGGGGGCGGAGCTTCAGAGGCTCCGGGACCCCGTGGCACCAGTCTCTCCGGTCCCCCCCAGACAGACTGGGAGCATCTGGGCTCTGTCAGCGCCTCCGGCCCCCGCAGACTGCGATCTATATGACGGCGAGGATCGCATCGGGGAGAGAGGGGCTGAAAATATGAGCCCGATTCCTCGGCCTCGTGCAAAAACGCACGCCGGTTAGCGTCACGGGTACGGCGCGCGCACGCACTGATAACAGGTCAGAGTGATTAATTTTGCATGACGGGAGATGGAGGCTATTGATTAGAGGCTAACGCCGGAATAAGTCCTCTCTATAAATTGGCCAATTAAGTATTAATTAAAAGCGCGGCGCTCGGAAATATTCAAAATAAAATAAATAACACGTCGCGGCGTATGCAGATTACACTGACAGAAATCATTCCAGAGATGTTTTTTTTTTTTTTTGGAGCGCGCTCTGTGATGCGCAGGCGAAGATGGAAGCCGATACGGCGCACTTGCCAAGACTAATTAATCCATACACTAAATTAGGAATATAAATTGTGGTCCCGATTTAACAAGGTCAGTTTTAACTTCGCACTTTACACTTTATTTAACTGTGCGACGGGGACGGGGGAAGGGGGGGTTGGGGGTGGCGGGCGGCGGGGGGGGGGGCGACGCCCTATCGATGCGTTTCGCTTATTATGATTGACGATTGATGATTAAGTCCTCCAGCTGACACACACCAGCAAAGGCGGTGAGTTGGAATTGGATGTGACACATACACAGTTCTGCGTGTTAGGTAATTCGTTGACGAGGGGCCAAATTCATTTATGGAACAGCGGTATTGGCAGGCGTGGACACTCTCTGCAAAAACAACGATAATCACAGAGGTTTGGCGCCGCGTGACAAGGACTCTTCAGGGAAAGGCCCTTACAAGCCGCTTTGTTGGCCGAGACTTTTGGGGGAGGGGGGCATATCCACCGCTGTTCCTAAAAAAACACCGAGCGGCGACACGCTCGGTGCAAGGAACCGAAAGTATTCCGCACTAGAAATGGGACGGCATCAGTTTTTTGATATGATGACCTTGAGCAAAAATGTAAATGTAGCACCGTTTAAAAATGACAGCTCTACTGAGCACGATCTACCTTATTTATAAACAAAATATTGAATATTTGATACACTGACAAATGTGTACCATGTTTAATATAGCATTCTTGTTTTTTTTTTCTTTCTGAGCAGTGCTCTTTACTGGTAAGTTATTTTTAAGACAAAGACCTCCTCCATATTCTCCATGCATGCCAAGAAGGTAAAAAATAGAACAAAAAAAACAACAATGCCATCTAATTCTTTTCAGAGGCAGCTTGTTGAGTCGGCTCTGCAAGCCCTAGTGATACCGTATTATGCCATTGCGCTTTCATGAATGTCCAGTTTGTGTCGACAGCCAATTATATTCTGCTCTCGTTAGGTTAAGCGACTTCATTACCGGTTTTAGAAAGTACAGTGGACCCCGGGTTCCGGTGTCCCTAGCTTGCGAAGCGGAATACGACATTTTTAAATGCCCTGGGTACAACATTTTTCCTGCCTTACGGCATCAACGACAATGACAAAATTCAAACTTGTGTGCGTGTGTATGACCGTGCGAGTCAAACCACGCCCATACGTCCTTCTATGGGTCACTATAAACGTCCCTAAGATGTTGGTCTGCTATTGGTCGGCGTCACGGCGTCCGATGCTTCCGATATCGAATTTATTGTGCATTTTAGCGCATGATTCCAACTTGAATTGGTTAGTCATAGGTCCCAAGATTGCTAGTGATTTTCAAGGGAGAAGTAAGAAGATGATTGCTATGGAAACGAAAGTGGAGATAATTAGAATAAGGCTAGGCTGGGCTACCCTCGCTAAGGAGCTTAAGTCGCGTCACTCCAGGGGTCAATAAATGTCGTTTTTCCCCTATGTTTTTTCTTTATGTTGTTCTTCATTTATACACATGTATATTATATTTAATTGGTACTGACTATACTATTTTCCGACAAATTTTTAATCTGTATTTACAATTTTGATGTTTTTTACCTGCGGTTTTGCACGCTTTAGCTAATTAGCATAGGTTTCTATCGCCCGCCATACGACGATTTCACCTCGGGATCCCAATTCCGGAATGGATTAACGTCATACGGTGGGGGTCCACTGTATTAGCAGTTATCGAACCGTTACATTTCCACGCCCCGGTAAACCGAGCCTATTTACACATTTCCATACATTTTTTTTTAAAAGAAGAAAGTCAGTCGGAGAAGTAAAACACAAGGGGGGAGCCATTTAATCTCCTTCCGCATTCCCCATTTTTCCTGCTAATGAGCCTTATTGACAATCAAACAGAAGCTGTCATCCCCCAGGATGCAACACTCCCATCGCCAGCCTGTTTGTCATAGTGTCCTGGCAATCACAGGCGCCTGCAAGACCAGGCTGGCAGTTAGCGCTTCTCGCAGCGCCGCTGCCTGAAAATGGCACACTTCCTGTAGAGTTGCAGCTGCCACCTCTGCTACTTCCATTACTTTCTATAGCATGCAGATGTTGGATCAACATTCCCTGCCAAGGGGACCGCAATAACTGCGAGATTCATGCCATGTTTCGGAGGCGCGGCAATTTCTCAAGTGGCGCAATTAAAGAGGGAAACGCGGCGCCGGGTTCCTCGCAAGTCGGAAACGGAGCTTTTTCGTACGGGTTCAGAAATGCGCCTGCTTTTTACCGCCCTTTTCCTGAGCCGAGCCGTCGTGCGGCGGACCTGTCGTGACCCGCGGCGGATATGGAAATGGGGCGAAGGTTTTATGGGCCAAACGGATTGGACGCGGTCGAGCTCAAGGGGCATGAATATTGGATGTTATTTCTGCTCCCTTTTTATGTAATCCATTGCCAATACATTATTAATAGATGATATCATATCCAGAAGTACTGGACAAAGCACTACAGAGGGCCGCTATGAAAGGGGCTCTGTACGCTCGGGCCGTCGGCGGCAGTTATTTCGGGGGACCCGGCGACGTTCGTAAAGGGAAAATAGGTTGAACGCGGCACTTTATTTTATTTTTTTTTTAAATTCACTGAAACATTCATGACGTATCAAATGACACCCAAATTCAAGTTTAATGGCTCTTCCAACGCGCCGGGATACTTTGCACATCTTTTTCTTGACTGCGGCGAGTGAAGTGGAAATCTTTGTACGGGGCGCGTCGTCGTAGCGGGGGAGCGGCGTGTTATCAGATGTTTCCGTTCTCACACAGACTATTTAAAAAAAAAAAAGGGTCAAAGCCATCGTTTTGATGCGAATTTTTCAAAAACGCTCAGGCCTCTTGAAAGTTGCCATCCCAGGTTGCGTCCCGCTACAGCGGTTCACAACCTTTTTTTTTTTCAACCGCGTACCCCTTAAACAACCAATCGAGAGTTTCAAAATATAATAATTAAATAATGGAGCGGTGTGGCTCGGTGGTGGAGTGGTGGTCTCCCAGCTGAGAGGTCGCGGGTTCGATCCCCCGTCCGTCAAGACCATGTGTCCTTGAGCAAGACGCCGAACCCCCAGTTGTTCCTGATCCTGCGACAGGAAATGACTAGTTAGTGTAAAACGCTTTGAGTACCCAAGGTAGAAAAGCGCTATGTACGTGAAAGTCCATTTACCATAATTCAACGTTAAACTTTTTTAGTCAAAACTCAAAACCTTTAAATAGGTCATTTTGTTGTTTTAAAAACATCGCGCTTTCTCTTCAAAAAACTAACAGTCTTTGCGCCTTGTCCCCTTATAAAAATCTAAAAATATTACCGCATTTTCTGCATTTTCCGCATTTTGTTTTTTAAAAAGCGGATGGTGCGCCTTATAATCAGGTGCGCCTTATATATGGATCAATATTGAGATTGGGATCCGTAGATGGCGAATGAAGTGTTAAAGTTAGCTTTACCTGTTTCTTTTGTGTGTTTACCGTTGAACAAGGTTGCTCATATTGACATTGAGTTATGCTATTGAGAGTTTAGAGTTATTATTGTTATTACTTTGAGTATTACTGTATTGAGATTGAAAAAGTTTTAAAATACTTCATTAATTCAGGGTGCGCCTTCTAATCCTGTGCACCTTATACATGGAAAAAGTTTTAAAATATGTCATTAATTGAGGCTGCGCCTTATAATCCGGTGCGCCTTATAGTGCGGAAAATACGGCAATTGTGAAAAAATGCATTGGTAAAAATGGCAGAATTCTCATGGCGATTACTTTATTTGGTTTTTATTTTTTTGATTTCTGATTTTTTTCGCGGTTTATCGCGCCGTATAAGTCGCACGGGATTATAAGGTGCGCCGTCATCGTTTGAGAAAATTGAAGGCTTTCAGCGTGGAAAATGCGGTATTGTTGTGGTCGCTATCCAACATATGTAGAAGCAGCTTGCATTACATGCATTAAAAAGCATTACATTTGTTTTGATTCCTGCAGAAAGCTTGTCACAATCTCCCATACCGCCATTTGCGCTCCACTGTATCTCAACCGCCCCTCCCACCAGTAACATCCATTAAAAGTCCAACCTATAACCTCCTCAATAACGGCGACACGACCAGCGGATGCGTAAGCTAATATTCCCGTTTTAAGGTCAGCCGGAATTGTTTTTTCTCCTGGGGAAAGTGCAGATTGATAAAAGCGCAAACAAACAAAAAAAAAAAGAAAGCTCTTTTCTGAACGCTTGCCCTCCACGGCCCGGGCCAAGGTTTCAATTCCTTTCTATCGGGCAGCCCAATTCCCCGCGTGCTCGGCCATTGTGGCGCTTCTCCATTGACTGGCTCATTGTCCGGCCGGCCCTTTGTGCGCGCGCTATCGCCCGAGCGCAATCTTTCACCTGAGCGGCCCCCGCCGACGCTCACCTAAAGCCGCCGAGTCACCCGTGGCGCCGCCGCCATTAGCCGGCCCTCTAATGAAGAAATATTTATCGCATCGGCGCCTGTAAATCCGCGAGCGAATAACGTATTGTTATACGTATTTTTTGTTATACGTACTTTAGTAATAAACCAGCGCGGGTCAAAAAAAAAAGGCAGACATACATTTTATGGTTATCTGCGGTATTTCGTCAAAAACTGCCCAAAACAGTTGTGTTATTTTAAAACCGACAGTTTATGAACTGTTGGGTCAAATAATATATGTATATATATATATATATATATATATTTTTTTTTTTTTAACCACCTGTTTTAAGTCAATAAAGTACGTATTTGTACCCGGGTTTTTGGTTTTGTTTTCATAACCCTCGTGTGTTTTTTTTAGACCAATTCTTTACCTCAAAGGCAGTTCATTCACATCAAAGTGAAAGAAGACACCAGGGAGCTGAAATTTCACCCAGGTGGTGACAAAAGCCCAGTTAGACCACTGAGAAATCACGCTAGCAGGACTGTGCTATCCCTTGGCTAAAATACCGTGAGAATGCTGTGGAAGATAATGACCCAAAAATGGTCAAAAAATTTCACAAGTGTACAAAATATTCTGTGCACTGAAAACAGTTGGGTTTAAAAAGTAACCCAAACTGGATCAAAAGGGGGCAACAGATGTTTGAGTCAATTTAACTCATGTTTTTGTTATATATATATATATATATATATATATATATATATATATATATATATATATATATATATATATATATATATATATATATATATATATATATAAGAAAAAATAGAGTGGTAAGTGTTTTTTTGACCCAAAATTGGTTGTTTTTCAGAGTGCGTATTCCCACACAGTTTGAATAGAATTTTTTTTTTAGTGTTGCCTCCCCTTTTTGAATATAACAATCCACGAGCAGATGTTTGAAGCGCCGCCCTGGGCAAGTCTCGTTCAGATCGATATTGCTTTCAATATTTCCCTCCTTTGACAGATAAGCACTACTGAGGCCCGTCTTGATAAGAGCGCCCAACGTATGGACTGGCGCTGGCGTTTGATTGCGTGACCCCGTCACCTTTCGGGAGGGAGGCGGCGGCACGCTACGGCGGGGGGGGGGGGGGGGAAGCACTGTCAGGCTCTGGTTATGGGGCATTATTGACCCGGGATTTATAAATATTTAATGCACACATTAAGATCATGGCGGAAGGCGGCCATTAGAGTTCTCCAATAAAGAGGCTTCGGGAATGATTGAGTGGCGTGGGCCCGGCTCGCCGGACACGGGGAAGAAACCTGCTGAGACGATGGAGTGCACCTCCAGCCTGCCTGCCAGCGCTTAAAATTGGCAACAACTGAGCAAACATGTCATTTTTGATTGTACTTTCACCCTTGCAACTTGTCTGCCCCTCCCACCCGCCCCTTTTCTTTTTTTTTTTTCTGCTCAGCCGGCCATTGTTTGCGCCCGTCTTAAATTTACAACCGCGCTCGGGCTAAATGTACACTTTGCGCATTTTCCTGCCCGAGCCAAGATTTTCGTCATGAATAATAGAGACAAACGGTAAGCAAAAAAAAAAAAAAAAGGGGGGGCACGATAGATCCGACGCCGTATCCGAAACGGATAATGCAATGTCAGGACGCCATTGTTATCAGACACTTTGGATTACCCGGGGAATGATTTGAGGCTAGCAGGCGATCGCAGCTGAAAATTAAATTGCTCTTTTGAGGGCGTCTGTCCTTTTTTTGCGCTATCAGCACCCCCCCACCACCACCGCCACCACCGCCGCCGCACATCTCCCGACTATCCCCGCGCGGCGCTTGACATAATAAGCTGCGATATGCTGATTGGCACTCAGGTTGCCGCCGCTTAATTGTGCATTAAAAGGAGAGGTGGCGGCGGACAATGTTGCCTTGATGGGAAATTGACATTTTGTGACCTGCTTCTCGCTGCGCGCTCAGGACGCCAGATAAGATGCTCTCTTGTTTTTAGGGACCCCCCCCCACACACTCCTCTCCTGTTTGACCCACTTGATGAGTATAGATTTCACAATGC
Source organism: Hippichthys cyanospilos (assembly GCF_059441005.1). NCBI lineage: Eukaryota > Metazoa > Chordata > Actinopteri > Syngnathiformes > Syngnathidae > Hippichthys > Hippichthys cyanospilos. The sequence goes on from NC_142376.1 coordinate 4,005,133, forward strand.
CCCCCCCCCCCCCCCCCCCCCCCCCCGCTCCTTTCAGCTCGCTAACTATAAGGGGTTCAAAACGATAGCGGCTCTTATAGACAAAGGATAACCTTGCACTTTCAATGTATTGATTCTTTATTAACTAGGTGGCTTAATGCAATGAAATGAGGGATTTGAATGAGCCCCATTTGAGCTGCTTTGAATAAGAAGCCGCCGCCGTTTATGAATGACTACAATGAGGCTTTGAAGCGACAGGAGGAGCTCGCAATGTCAGTGGGAGGAAGAGGAGGAGTTGTTTTTTTTTTTCTTGGAGGTTATACTTTTCCGCAGGACACGACGTGGTCCGTGTGAGTGGTCGCAAGAAGGCCGGCGGTCCCCAAATGCTCCGGAACTGATTTAGTTTAACGTTTCAATCGTTTGTGCTTTGTTTGGATTGATCTTTGTTTTTGGCGCCGTCTCTGGCCGCTGTTGGTATTACATTTTGTAGGATACGACGTGGTCCGTTTGAGTGGTCGCAAGAAGGCCGGCGGTCCCCAAACGCCGGGCCGCAACCGAAATAATGCTCCGGAACTGATTTAGTTTAACGTTTCAATCGTTTGTGCTTTGTTTGGATTGATCTCTGTTTTTGGCGCCGCCTCTGGCCGCTGTTGGTATTACATTTTGTAGTGAGAAGGATGGTGTGGTTTTGAGAGCACGCTCTGTGAAATCTGGCCCACGATTGACTGTACTTTCTTCGTAAGAATGTTGTCATTAATGTCCCGATGAATTTGTTGATCCAACAACTTGCGACTGTGGATAACACGCGAGCTAATATTAGTTCTTCTCGTCATCACGTCGTAAAGCGCCGCCCTGTAGCTCGTTCGCATTTTCATTTGTGCCAGGGATTTTCTTCTAAATATTCCCTTTCGTAATTCAGTTTTATGATTGACTTCATGTAAGTTGCGAACAATTTTCAGTCCCCTAACGGCAGCAAAAATCTCGTAGGGATGAAAAATCGTCAGTTGGAGAGCAGCGTAGAGCATAAGTGTGTGTTTGCGTTTTTTTTTTCGTTTTTACTCCAAAATTTTAATAAAACATCATGTTTCCATTCCAAATGTTGACATTTTTAATGTTTCTCCCCTGTAAACACGTGTAAGCTATGTGGCAGAGTCATAAGTGGTGAGTAAAAATGACTTCTTTACATTCTACAAAACAGAAAATAATACAACCACAAATGGAGCCTGTGTTTTTCTCCTTTTTTTTGTTTTTGTTTTTTTTTTGGTAGGGTTTTTTTTTTTTTTTTTTTATCTCCAAGGTTGTCCCTCATGCACATTAGTCTCTATTGGATCTTAACAACTATCATATGGGTCACAAACAATTTATTTGACAATACAACCAACAAAGTTTTCTCCAAAATGGTCTGTATAGATAATTTAAAATCAATATAAAAATAAACAATGAAGTTTGACTTCCCCTTTAAGAAAAAAAAAAAAAGTGGACGAGAGTCTCGACGGAGTTAACGCAAGATTTTGAGAATACACATGAAATATATGCACATTGCATTTTCATCAAATACAAAAAAAAGAAAACAAATGAAGGCAACATTTCTTGGCTGAATTATCTGTGCTGCATCACTATATTAAGGGCAATGACGATTAATACATACATAATGAAAAGCAATATACAAAATTTCCGAGATAAATACATTATTTATAGTTGATATGTTACAAAATTTCCCTCAGTGAGCGCAAGTGTGTGTCGGAACAGAAATATGACAATGAACTACTTTACGCCTACATTCTCCATGGATTTGCTTTTTTTTCTTTTTTTGGGCCTTTTTTTTTTCGGTGTTGATCTAAAAGAACATGAAAAAGACAGATGTATAAATATTTAGCACAAGTTTGGCAATATCACAATAGTCTACCATTTTTTTTTTTTTTAAACCACATATAAAACACATAAGGGAATTGGAGCTATAGAAGGGAGAGACTGCTCCTCATCAACAAGAAACAGACTTCACAGTAGCCTAGGAATGCATTAATATACAGTGCTAGCAAAAAAGTTGAAAAACATGGCAAAACACACTTGCTTAAAAGGAAGCTCTAGACATGGAAGTACATCATATTCATCAACAGAGCAGTGTTTTGTACACGACAGTGTGCTTGTTGAGTCAAAGAGATTTTTTTGTTTTGTTTTTTTAACCATTTGAAGATGTTTTTTTTTTCCTAGCTACAATAAATTACAAAATTTAAGTTAAAATGCAGGAATGAAACATGGTACAACTTTGTCCGCCAAGCCCCGCCCCCCTACAGCCCGCCCCCCTCCCTCCCTTGTTATTTTTTTCGGTCGGTTAACTACATTATATATCTCTTATAATTTCCAGTTGAAATCGTCTTGGCCCCTGTGTTGTTGTTGTTGTTGTTGCTTTTTTTTTTCTCCCCCCCCCCCCCTCTCACATTTAAAAATACAAAAAAAGTCACATTATAAAGACGCACAACTCTTGTGTGTGGTTCTATTAAAAGAGTCGGAACAGGAAGGAAAAAAAGGGAAAAAAAAATCTGAGGCAAACAAGTTCATTGGCAAATGTACTGTACATCAGTGTTTTTTTTTTTTGTTGTTTTTTTTTTGTTTTTTGTTTTTTTTTTACTGTACAACGATGAGTCCCTTCCAGTATTGAGCGTGTGGTCGATCGGACGGATCCAAGGCCGAAGCGCAAGCCGACAGGTATACAAAATAAACCCTTCGTCATCCTGTGTCCTCGTCGAGGGCGGTGGAACGAGCGGGCGGGGGAAACAAACCAAACAAAAGTCCCGCAGGAAAAAGACAAAAAAAGACAAATTTGCGGGTCCTCGCGAGATCCTTTTTCTTCTGCGGGGTTGCTTAAAGTCATTTTGGGAAGATTCAGAACAAGCACTCGACTATACATGGCACAAGCAATTTTTTTTTCTTTTTCATTTTTTTTTTTTGCTGTTTAGTGCCAGGGGAGGCGGGAAGAGGAGGGGGGGTTGGGGTGGGTGTGTCCCGTGATAGTGGTAGACTGGTGCTTGAGATGAGGAAAGTGCATTTACATCGGTGGGACGACGAGGCCGGACATGGCTGAGAAAAAGAGGAAAGAGGCGATTAGTCCATCAAGCTTCAAGTAGTTGCTGGAAATAAATGCAATGAAATAGTGCAGCTATGTGTGTGTGTGTGTTTGGATGTGCGTGTGTAGGTGTGTGTGTGTGTGTGTGTGGACGGCCGCCGTTGCTGTTTGCCCGCAGCTGTGCGCCCCCCTAGCGGGCCAGACTTTGTTAAGCTCCCTCCTTGCTCTGACATTTCAGCCCCCCCAGCACGTACGCCTTGCTTGCGTGTGATATTCCCACTCGGGCGACAAACGACGCTCGGGGAGGCGGAGCCTCTTGCTGTAAATTCGATCGGATAATCGGGTGTTTGGATAAACATGAAAATGTGTATTTTTGCTTGGTTAAAAAACAAGTATGTGTGTGTGTGTTATATATATATATATATATATATATATATATATATATATATATATATATATATATATATATATATATATATATATATAATCCCCAAGAAATATTTTTACATTGAAGAGTCCAGACATTCATTTCCAAGTTGATTGAATATTTTTTTTAATTAGTAACCTAAGTCGTTAATATCTTAAAGTAATTATTTTAGAACATAATTGATTTAGTGTCAGGTATTTAATAGGCTCCCTTTGCCAAGTAATAAATGAAATAAAATATATAAATAGGTACTGGGAATTCAATTTTATGACGTAAAAATACGTCTTTGGGATTGAATGAGTTAATTTTTTCAACAAAGCTTTTGTTAAAGATTAAACTAAAACAATATTTTTGAATTTGAACAGTTTAGGTGAGGTAATCAATAATTTTCGTCCTTAATATCTTATAATTGATTACTTCAGAACATAATCTTTTTAGTTCCAGGTATATATGAGGCTCCTATAGCCAAGTAATTAAAAAAATGAAAATATGTTAATATGTTCTGGGGATTCAACTGTATGAGTCTCAAAAGAAAAAAAAAACATTAAAATACGTCTTTGGGATTGAATGAGTTAATATTTTCAACAAAGCTTTTGTTAAGGATTAAACTAAAACAGTACATAAACGTCCATCTTTGTCTGTCTTTGTGCAGAGTTCAGCTGCCACAGGCAGTAAAATTTTATTTTAATGCTTCATAAAATTTACGTCAATCTCCGGCGTTTCTGCTTTAACTGACCTTAAATAAAACATTTCCTCCTAGTAAAAACTACTTTCGTATTTTTATCACTTTTTTTCTAAACTTACACTACATAGCTGCAGAGTAATTTTACTTTAGAGACAGTGATCATTTAGAACACAGAAGACAAAACACGAACTGCTTTTCATTCTCAAATAATCAACTTTTTCCTGTTTAGAAATGAAAAGAAGTGACATCATAACCACAGTGATCAATGCTGACTAAAACGACATTTAATTCAGCTTGCCTTGTTCAAAAAGTGATCAGTAGGAACGGCAACTATGTCTGTTGAGTCATTAAACGGCTTTACAAAAGCTCAATATGGGGCAGGTGAATTCAGCTAATGTTATTAGCATCTGCTAGCCGCTAACATTGGAGCCGCCGCTAATAGCGAGCAACAGTCGCCGTGTCATACAAAATCGGCATAATGAACCGTTCTAGATTAGCGTAATTTGCAACGTGAACTTGATTATCAGTTATGAGTCGAGTCGGCCATTACAACGCAGCTCTACTTCAAAATAAAAGCGTACCAGAGGCGTCCATATTATTCGGGAAGGAAAAGTTTATTTTGAAGTTATCGACGGCGTATCAACGCATCGCACCGGCGCTCGTCGCTACGGTTAGCTTGGCTTTTTTCCTGACGGCGTACACGAAATAAACGGGTACGGGAGGCAGAAGAAATCCGCCTGCTGCGTTTTTCATCTTCGACGTACGGAAATTACCGGAGGACTCGTTTCGCCCCGAGTACGTACGCTCTTCTCGGAGAAAGATTAGCCGCGATCAAAGGTATCTTCCGCGATTGTGGCGAGACCATCTGCTCGGGGCGTCATTAGCAACCGCACCTCAGCCGGAGAGTTTATATTTGCGCCACTTTTCACACGTTTTAACAATTAGGCGACTAGCGAAGTGCCGGGAATGATATATTATGATATTGCTGGGAGTGTATTTGTAGAGTCATGGTTGGAATGCTTTTAAGTTTGCCGGCGCAGATGATGGCGAGGCATTGCTCATTAATTTCTGCACAACATGTATTAATAAGTACGAACGTGTTGCGAGATGAACTTTAATTTCCCACTTCATTAAGCCCAATGTTATTAATCTTGGGGCGCGCGCGCGGCGCCGGCTTTGCTTGTTTTCAAACCAATCGGCGCCGGTGACGAGCGTACGCGCAAAACCTAATAAACATAATTACCGAAAACAATTCCGCCAAGCTTCTTCGTCGGCGGGGATCGTCGTTACCGAAGGGCGGCGAGGGTGCGCGTCGGCGTGCGTGTTATGTCCACATGTGAGGTGTGTGTGCGGTGCGTGTGTGTGTGTGCGTGTCTGCATGTGTGTGTGTGACATGTAAATTGGCCTGTCAAAATGCATATATATGTGTAATGATTAATCCCTCACCAAACCGGACAGAGGCCTGAGCAGCAGTATCTGACCAGTAGTCCGTAGGGAAAGGATGAGGGGGTGAGGGGGGCTCACCTTGCAGTCCGTTGCCGTTGGCGCTGGTGCAGGAGGGGGGTGGGGAGGCCTGGGGTCGGACCACGGGGGCGAAGGCGCTCTTTTGTTTAACTGCGGAGACGACAGGGAGGGAGGGGGCAGGAGGGCGGGTGAGAGTCAGAACGTGCTGTGAGTTGTGCTTAGAGAGGGAGGGGGCAGTTTAGGTAAGGCTGGGGTAGTGTTACTTCGGGGTCGGGTCGGGGGGGTGAGGGGGGGGGCGGTACACGATCAGAACTCGCGGGCTCCGGCGGAACGTATTTGGAGTAGTGGTGCAAAATATCAATCGAGTGACCGAGAGAAATACTTACCTTGTGAGTTTAATCTGGGCTCTAGATCAGCCGTTGTCAAATTGGGGGTACGCGTACCCCCGGGGACATTTTAAGGCACTTTGGGGGGGATGCGAGATTTTAACGAGTTTCCGCAGGTATCGGCAAATCTCGTTTAATGCTTTTTATTGCCGTAACGGGAACGGTGCGGTTTCTTTTCCATTTAAGAGCAAATTAATTGGAACAGTGAGGCAACTTAATGGTTGCATCGGTCCCTTTTTAAAACAACAAAACAGTTTACCTTTATTATATTTTTTAATTCATATACACTTTGTATATGCAATTTTATAGCGCATGAACTGGAAATATCTTCTGGCGTTACTTTGAAGTACTTCTACAAAGTTTAACAAATCAGACATGCATAGAGCCCGGGTCAGTTTGACTTATATTAACCTATAAAATATGTATTGTTCTACATTTCAATTCCAATGTTCGATATCCTTCAGAATTAAGGTGTTTTATTAAAATAATCAAAAATGATATGTATATCAATGAAACATTCTTTATCATGATACAAGTGGAACGAGAACTTTTTTTTATCGTGATTGATTTGGGGGAAAACCTTCAAGTCATGAATTAATGTCAAGTTTGGGCCAGTACGACCGATAAGACCAAACCAACCCCGAATACGCCACCATTTTGTGGAGATATGATTCCAATAAACTTTATGATGACCAGGGAAAGCTAAAAAAAAACGGAGATATCTAGAAGCCAGTTCCTCCGTGGAAATCCGTTTTAATGTAATCTTGCTAGCAACCAAAGTTAGCGTCCCACCCTGCCTTCATTATGTGGCAACTGCGGATCGGCGCTCGCAGATTGCGGCTTGATTCGACTCCCGAGACCCGCGTAGGAACTCGCGGCCGTACCGAGCACAAATCTAGCGACCGTCCAATTCCGCTCACGGCGTAGAAAATCAATCAAAAGGGTCTTCATCTTAACCGCGCGCGTCCCGAGAAGCCCCGGCCGCAAATGGGACGCTTACGCATTAGCGGTAGCGGCCGCGTTCTGACCCTGCCTCCCACCATTCATCGAGGCCCAAACCGACGCGGGAACTGGAATAGAATCGGCGGCGGTTCGGTGCGACGGCTTCGCCGGCCGCCGGCGGGCTACTCACTTCCATATGGGGAGTTGGCGGAGGATCCGTTGAGGAACCCCGGGGAGCTTGGCACCCCCAGGTTCATGCCGGCGTTGCCGTAGCCATTCATGCTGTTGCTGACGGTGTTGTAGCTGGACTGTTGAGGGGTGCTGCTGGAGATGTAGCCGCGGGGGGACACGCTGCTGGTGTTCCGGCTGTAGCCCACTACATAACCAGGGGGAGAACAAGGACGTTCGGTTTTTAGCGGTCAAATTTACTGCTGCAATCAAATATAGATATATATTTTTTTTATATCCGCTCATACTGCAGATGGCACTTTAATAAGAGGAGAGATTTGAACTTAATTGGGGCCTTTAACAGCCTATATTGTTCCGGGTAGGAGCAGTTAGTCAAAAAAGGCGGATTTCTATCCGTTTTATCTTTTTAACGAGTGGCGGCGAGGAGAAAAAAAAGCAAAGGAAGTCGGGGCGCGGCGCGGCGCGGCGTACCTTGGTCGTTCCCTTGCGACTCGGACACGTTGACCGCGAGCTGGCTGCTGAAGGAGTTAACTCCCATCATGCCGTGGGAGGCAGTGTTGGCGAGGGAGGGGATCTGGTTGTGGTTGCGGGGAACGCTGTACAGGGCCTCGGCGATGTCGGCTGCCCTCTTCAGAATGATCTCCTGAGAAGCGCGGAGAGGGAAGGCAAAGGTTGTTTCGGAGTTTCCTTTTTTAAAGCTGCGCCGCCGCTTTGATGCCTGGTTCACGGCTATATGCTTGAGCTCGCATCTGGCTCCGGATATAGTGATGCGAAAATCCCCTATGGTGATGCTCTGGGTAAATTTCTCATTTATTTACGTACGGAACAGACCTGATTGTTGTGGGGCATCCCATACAAGGCCTCCACGAGGTCAGCCGCCCTCTTCAGTAACACCTCCTGACGAGGGAAGAAAAGCGAGAGAAAACGCTAAGAGCCCGTACGGTCATGACGAGTATCCAAACATTACGTGTAGGGGTGTGTATCGCTCCAGAAAAAAAAGAAAAAACGGTTTTCTATACGTGGAGGATGAAACCGTTCGAGGGCTCCTCAATCTGAAAGAGGGACGATCGATCCAGATCAACGGGTAGATTCGATTCGGTATGATGCGGAATAATCCTGTCATTCCCCAAATATAAGATCGGCGTACGAGACGTAATTTCTATGTTACCGTGGATGAGACGTACCAAAACGTTGGCAGCAATGTAAAAACTAACGAACCTTAACCCTAACCCCAAAACAAAAGAAATCTCTTATATTGGTAAGGTTCATTTTTGTTTAGTGTGTTTCAGATTTCCCACGTTGCGAGTGGTCAGTGAACGCCTAGCCGGTGTAATTGAATTTCTTTTCCTCGCGATGTGGCGCAAGTTCATTTCATTATAAATATCCGACCTTGCGCAGCATTCGTGTTTCACCAAGTTTATGATTTTGCCAAAAGATGCAATCATAAACGAGTCAAATGGGACAGCTGGTGTTCTGTGTAGCACTCGGCCGCATACCGTGCCGCGCTTATCGCCTGGAGAAATCATACCTTTTACATTATCCTTTCACTTTTAGTAATTTTCCTGCGCGCGAACGAGGATGGACTCGGACGTTGGTTCAGCCTGCTTGTTTCTTTTATTGAAAATAATGCCGAAATAACCTTAGCTAACACTAGCAGAAAATGAACAAAAGCTGTATAAAAAACAAAAAATACGGTATAATCCATGCATCCGTTTTCTTAGCCGCTTACCCCCACTCGGGTCGCGGGCCTTTACCGACGCGAACAACCATTCGCATTCACAAACTTAAGGGCATTTCGGAGTGCCCAGTATACTTTGTTTTGGGGAACGTGAGAGGAAACCGGAGTACCTGAAGAAAACCCAATCGGGCACGGAACTCCGCGCAACCTCTGACCTGCGAGGCGTCCGCGCTAACCACTAGCGCACCGGCGTACGGTATAATAAACGGAGAAAAAAAAGCCCAGCGATGCAGTTGTAACTATTGGATCCCACGCAAAAGGATTTTCTGGTTCAAACCGGTTTTTGCACACCCCGAAGAAGACAACGGACCACGTCGGGTTTTCCCGTCGTCCTAAATTGAGGAGCAGCGCTGTTTTAAGAGACGCATTTACACACTACTTGGCTCCTCCCATGCATGCCGAGCGGTGAATAATGTTCCCTATCTTAATTAAAGCGGCGCAGTCCTTTAAAAACAACACCTCGCGCCTGATTCCGGGCTTCCGGAGTTCAGCGCCGAGGCTCCTCTCCTCAGAACAATAAAGTGAATTAGCTCTGGGTTAATCTAGTTCTGTTGTAATGACATTAAGGAATTTTTCAATTAACCTCTTTGACTGGCTGCTGCAAAGGACTTCACAAATGACTTCCCATCCAGCGGGAGCCGGGCGCCGACGCCTCGGGGACACGGATGCTCACCGCGCGGTCTTATCCGTGTCCGCGCCCCCGCCCCGCGAGGCGGATTAGCACGCGTGGCTTTGGCTCCCCGAAAGCAGTTGGCCCGGGATCGGGCACGGGCCGCGGGCTAGGCGGCGGGCTCGGGCCCGCTCCCGCCGCCTCTCGATTCGCCACTTACAATTAAATCCCTCTCGAGCGAAGCAGACTGCTCTCTTTGCTTTTATAATACGGGAGGCGACACGCCGGCGGCGAAAGCCTCCCGTCCCCTTTTTGTTTCCCGGCGCGACAGAGGCGAGGCGCGGAAAAACGCCCGCTCCTTGTCACCTGCTGTAAAAGCGGCGATTTGTTGACCGGGCTTTCAGAAGCCCGCTTAAAAGCAATGCAAATCCGTCAGCAGAAACATCTCAGATGGCGCTTGTTTTCTTCCCGCCGTTCGCCGTGTTTTCTTTCGCGGGGCCCGGGTAATTTGTCTGAAGTGTTCCATCGCTTGGCAATAGCCGTGCGGGATTAAGACGGCAGCTGCCGTAAATGAATGTAAACACAGCCTCGGTTGCCTTCAAACGGCGGCCTCCAACGCTTGGCCCGCCTCGGTACGCCGCGTCGCCGCCGCGTTTACGCTCCCTTTCATCCCGAGGAGCATATCTGGCGCGGCCCTCTTGATTTATCAAGATGAATCACCGCGGAAGGCGCTTCCAGCGCGCGCCGCGCTTTCTTATAGAAACATATCGCTTAATCCGGCCCAAGTTAGCGGATGGGTGCCTCTTAGAATGGGCATTTACCTCTGAAATTGGGGTGTATGCTCAACGTCGCATGCATCTAGTTTGCATACAAATAAAGAATTACGCTTGTCGCCGGGCAGGTAGGCTAAATGAGAGGACCAGCTGTCTTGATGTGTTCTCATCAGGCGGAACAGATTTCTCCGGCGCTCGCCGAGTGAGATAAAGTGGCTTTCTTTCTCTTTTCGTCGGCGCTTAATAATTACCAATAATCTATTCTATCATATTTCGAGCTCTCCGACATGCCTCTCGATTTGAAGCAACAATTAAAGCAATTAAGAGCCGCCCGTGTTTCATTCCCTGTAAAAACGTCCTCGCCGCTCCTTGTCCATATGGCGCTTTGCGGCGGTGGCATAAGGACAGCCCGGGAAAAAAAAAAAAAAAAAAAAAGGAGACGATATTGCCTCTCATCCTTAATCTGTCGTTTACCGCGCGGCGTCTTAACTAACCGAGCCGACCGGCGGGGCTACGCTTAAGTGGCGGCCCCGTCGTAGCCGAGGACGATGAGAAGCGCCGCGCCCAATCAAGGACGGAAGTTTGCCGCCTTCCGACGAGACGCCTTCACGCGGATCGGCTCACGCTGTGAATACGATTAGCGCGGAATGGCGTTCCGGGGGCATTTCCATGTAAATTCTGAATGCTACTCCAGAATAAGTGTAATTGGCTTTCATGTCATGGAGACATATCAGAACACGCCACGCTAAATTGAAACAATTAAAGGGCCTCAAACGATTCCCTTTGTTCGCCGACAAACGCGTGACCGATCCCCGCTTGTTCGGCGCCCCGGCTTTGCATAAAGGTCTGGCGCGGGACGAGCGTTTAAGCGGTGACAGATCAGGCGAGATTTAGACGCCGCTCGCGGGAAGTCGTAACAAATGACGCTTTGTCGTAAAACGGGCGGGAAACGGGCGATTCTTGGCGCGCTAGATTAACGCGGATGTTGTATTTATATTATCGCGGTTAATAAAAGAGGGTCTAGGTTATGTAGCTCCGAGTGCTAATGCCATTATAAAACTGTAAGGCAATTACTCTGTTAGCTCTAGCCCGAGGTAATGAATGCATTTAGAAGCATAGGGCCATTAGATGAAGGTACTTCAAAGAGCACAGGAAGAGAGATTCATTTAAATACATGGGTAATTGCTTGACATGAGCACATTTGTAATATTTTTTTTTTTTCCTCTCCTCTCCTGGCGGATTATGCCAGGAATCGGAAAAGAATGGCTTTCTGCTCATTTTCGGGGGGGAAAGTCAAGAATCCAAAGCAATCAGCTTAATAATAAAACAATATTGAGTTTCCACTTTTAATTTCATAATGAATCTAATTTGTTACAGAAGAGAGAAATTGAGTGTGATATAATGTGATATCCGAGTCTATTTGTCCATTACTGCCAGAGGGCACAAAACGGTATTATAAATTGTCTTTTTTATATTATGAATAGAAAATTGTTTTATAACAAGATCTTAAAAAGGGGGGTGAATTCCAAAGTCTCTCTTCACTTAACGCCATGCCCGCAAACCAATCTCCTTTCTCATCACTTGACTGCTCACACTTATTACTTTCATATTCACCCTGGACTTTGCATTGAATTTTTATATCTGCACTCCTCCCACAGGGTCAGACTGTCATCTACGATGTTGTCTTAGAATTACGAGGTAAACTTCAATCAGAGGCGGCCCCCGCCCCCGCCGCCACTCTCCCTCCATGTTTTTTTTTTTTTTGTTCCCCTCTCTCCCTGTGTAGCAACAATATTAGCGTGCATCCCTCGCTATCCATGAGCACTCCCGTATTGGCTTTCTGTCTCCTTACAATTACCACGTGTCTTACTGGTCCCAGGGAGAAGGCTGGTGGAAATCAATAGCGCGGTAATATTATCAACTGGAGGGTGAAGTCATGGGGTGGGGTCGGGGGTTGGGGAGGGGGGGGGCCGGGGCGCGGCGGCGAGTGGGCCGGGTGTCGATTTGCCTTTCTGCTAATGCACACCCCGCCGTCCTCCGGCTTTATCTCCTTTTTATAGAGTTTCCCCCGCCTCACCTGCACCCGGTAATGGCCGCTCTCCGTATGCCGTTTGTGTCCTCATTCCAAATGTACGCGCGGGCCCCCGGCAGCCGCCGCCGGCTCTTTTATTGGGAATGCGCTTTTGACCCCCGGCGCTGACCCTGGGATGGCAAGCTTAACAATGACGAATCACTTGGCGGGATCATTTACATGCCCCCTGAACCCCATATTTGGGTCCATTAGAGAGCAAATCAAATATTTATGTTGTTTATTGGAAGTGCAGGGTTTCATCTCACTCTGTGATTGTTTCATGCAAAGGCTGGGAGACCGCGCTATATTAAGTATACACGCGCCCGGGAAACTAATCTCGGGTCCGGTGTCAAGAGCTGTCTCACTGCCAACAACACTTTGTATTCATGGAAAGAAGTCTGCTTTCTCCGTAATAAAGCTGTGTTTAACAATGCGGCTGTCTTTTTTTTTTTTCTTCTTCTTGCAAAGACGCCGTGACTTTATGGAATAGAAATAGTGCGCCCGCGTTGACCAGCAATGCCCGCCCGGTTAAAGAAAGTGGATATTAAAGGTGCTCCAGCTTATGGTCAGGGTTTACTAGATAAAATTAGAGTCACATTTCATGTCAAGGTGTTGTGTCCCGTCTCCGCGGGGACCGGGTCTAATTGAAACACTTCATATCGCCAAGCTAGCGCTAGCTGCGACGCTCTACTTCTCCGCATGGCCTCGGTCAAACATCTTTAGCGACCGCGCGCCACGGTCGTTATTAAATTGGCCGCCGGACGTTAATGATATTGCTATGTCGCATGCTGGGATTTAATAGATAAGGTCTTCAAAGGTTTTACGGCGGTTATTAAAACTCTTAAGTTGGCCACCCGCTTTACTTTGGATGGACTAATCAGTTACATTATTACGCCCGACACATGTGGAACGTCAGGTTACCGGCGTGGTAGCAATTAGTGACGAGGCGGGGGTAGATTTTATCAATAGGAAATGGAAGGGAAGAGAAGAATCAAAAAGAATCGAGGGGTTTCATCTCAGCGGGAGAACGATCTCCCCGTTCCACGAAACGCCGGTTTACGAGAGCGTCTCCGACTCGACGCGGCTTTCAACCGCTTCGTCCGGGTTCAAAAGAAAACAATAAGAAAGCCGAAGCATAATAACGCGCGGTCTTTGTCTATTAGCGGCGGTAAGACGAGGGGGTTTACGGCACAGGGTTCTGTAAACAAAAGATTAAACCAAATCGAGCTGCAGAAAATGAAAGGAAAACATGAGCGGGGTAATGAGGGCGCAGACGTCGTTTCTGACCAGATTACCATCTCCACAGACTACTGGAGAGGAAAACGCCTGATTGAGCTATTTTACCGCACAGAGAGTTTACGCCTCTCTCCTCACACTAAACCGATGCAATTACCGGGCTGGCTAGTGGCTAAGCCACATATGCGAGGCAAAGCTGTTCCTTTTAAAGCGCCGCCTTGACGATAATGTCGCTTTGTTCGGCTCTCGCGCATGGAGACGCGGTAAGGTAGTATTTGTGAGATGCGGGACTGACCTTTGGTAACCTTTCGGGGTCGCCGGGGTGTCTGGGGATGACCTTCTGCAGCCTCTGGAAACCGTAGTCGATGGTGGGTTCGTTGAGGGCTGCGCGAGAGGGAAGATGGCCGTCAGACCGGTCGCATTTTCGGGTTCGCGTGGATTGTGGTGTCGTAGTCAAGACCGGGTTGTGCATCGAGACCGAGTCAATTGTTTTCTGTCAAGCTTGTACCATTTACTTGTTTGAACGCTCGGAATTAATGTAAGATAATCAAATCCGTTCAAAGACTTGTAATATCATTGATACTTTGATTAGTACAACCGTTTAAAAAAAATAGCAAATCTGATTCTTCATTCTACCACAATCCCAACAGTATTTGCGAGTATTTCTCTGAGATGGTAAGGCAATGTTCAACTAATACGGTGCTCAAACTTGGCTTTGAGTTTTTCCAATGATCTGCTAAGCAACTGTTTAGAGTAAAACTAGCATAAATGTCCATTTTTGTGCCAGTGACATTCTTCTAACGTTTGATTGCAAAGTTAGCAAAGTTCAGTGGTAAGAACTGAGTTACCAAGTTGAATGTTTTTCCTACTGCTTGTCCGGGGTCGGGTCATGGGAGCAGGTGCTTAAACATGGAAGCCCAGACCTTTTTCACCCCAGCTACATGCTCCACCTCCACCTCTGGGGTATCCCCAGGTGTTCCCAGGCTAACTGAGAACCATAGTCTCTCCAGCGTATCCTGGGTCATCTCCGAGGCCTGTTCCATTCAGAATATACCCAAAACACCTCACCATGGAGGTGTTTCTAATTAGATGCCTGAACCGCCTCCACTCAGTGTGAAGAAGCGAAGGCTGGACTCTCGAGTCCCTCCCGGATGATGGAGCTTCTCGCCGTATCTCAAAGGGAGAGCTCAGACCCCCTTTGAGCAAATCTGGTTTGCTGTTGCCAAGATCTTGTTCTTTTGGACTCATGACCATTTGTGATGGTAAATCGAGAGCTTCGCTTCTGCGCTCTAGTCTTCATCACAGCAGACTCTAACCCTGAACTTAACCCTAACCCTCACTCGTGAACAAGACCCAGTGATACGTGAACGCCTCCACTTCGGGTAGGATATCATTCCCGACTTAGAGTGGGCACCCCACCCTTTTCTGATCAGGACCAGAGTCTCAAATTTGGATGCGCTTATCTTCGTCCCGCTTTATAAAATTCTATTTTTTTTCCCAAACAACGTATGACACTTACTCATTCTCTGGTCAAAGAAGCAGTAGTTTTTTTAGTATCGATGGTCTGGACCTGTTTTGATGAAAAATCCCGAGACCGACCCGGTAAAAATGCTTTCGACTCCGTAACGACGGCCCTCAAAAGCGGCGTGCAAAGGTCTCGAGAATTACGCGGCTAACAGACAGGAAGAAAGTCATTGAGCAATCTGTTAGCGTTTACAGTCCAAAAGTCATTTCAGAACGGCTAATTTCACCAAAACCTCACGGGTGTCAAATCGTTTCATGGAAGGAGAAAAAAAAAAAAACACGGCGGCTCCGTGGGTGGCGATGGAAAATGACACAGTTACTTGTGACACCCGTGTCACAAAGTGTTATTCCATTAACAGCCGTGATGACCTACATCACTGCGAGGGACCCTCCCCCTTCTTTTTTTTGTTTTTTTGTTTTTTTTATCTACTGTCGAATATTGACTCGGTCCAAACTACAGAGCGGGCCTCTTTTAATCTAACAGAGCTTTAATAATCTGCGAAAGGCTGTCCACACATTGATCTAGTGTAAGCCGCCGTCATCTCACACTTGGCCACCGACCGTACCGCAACAGAGCGCCGGTGAAATACGGCGGCGGATCCCGCGGAGCCATCCATCTTTTCCCACCCCTCAAATAGTAATCTGGAGCATGAGGCATATTGGGCGATGAATCAGGGGGCACAAAGTAAATGAATCATAAGCAAGACTTTTGGCGGGAGCGCGGACGCTTTATGTCTGACAGTCCTAATGGGTAATTGAAGGCTTCCTCACAGCGCCGCCCGCTTCTAAACAATCATGTGTACACTCCGAGGCAGGTCTGCGCGAGGAGGGGAGGGAGGAAGGAGGGCGGCGGGAAAAGGGGGAAGGAATGACTTAATAGAGAACATCACTTCTCGATGTAGATATCATTTTCAGGAGAGTAAGTCGGCCGAGCCAGGCGCTACATAAATCAATGGCTTTCTATGGAGACTAATAAGAAGTGCCTGCTTCTATTCATTGTTCAGCCTGTAATTTGGCCCATCACTCATTACTCAGCATGTAATTTGGGGCATTAACGGCGCGCGGCTCGCTGAACACGCTCCACGCCAAACGCACACGCAAAAGCATCCAGTCACGGTTGCAACGTTCGTTGGTTTTCGCTTCTTTTTTGTCCCCGGTTCGTTTGAATTGAGCCTGTACGATCGTCTTGTTTCTGCGAATTTTTGGCACTTTTTTTTCAAACGGCATGCAAATACATGTGCTCTGCATCCTGATTGGCTAAGAGAATGGATTCCGTCCAGCACCAGATTATTTGAGGCACTCGTCAAGCCCAACACAGAAAAAAAATAATTATTATAATGACACGTTATGTCAATGGAAAAACCATGCAGTAAAAAAATTCAAAATAGAAAAAAAACATGACAAACAAAATATATTATAATAAAGAAAACAAACATTAAACTCTCTCTCTCTCTCTCTCTCTCTCTCTCTCTCTCTCTCTCTCTCTCTCTCTACATATATATATATATATATATATATATATATATATATATATATATATATATATATATATATATTTACCCTTCCTATTCATTTGTGTCCATTGTAGTTGACATTTGTTTTTGGTGAATATTTTTTGACCGACTCGAGCTACCCTATTAAGACCTAGCGTCCTCGATAGAGGGCACCCTGAACATTCCAATGACATGTTTTTTTCAATGGACTTGCTGTCATTCTGAGACAAAATGTAGGCAACAGTGAAGACAAATGGACAGGCTGGCTCAGGAGAATATATAGTATCATGAAGATATCAAAATGTCAACAAGCGCTGTGCAAGAACGAAAACAATACAGTAAAAATCATTTGTTATAAAAAGGAATAAAACTAAATGGAAAAAAAAACATATAATCAACGAGGGGAAAAAAATGTACCTCAGGAATTTCCCGTATTTTGACCGTACAAAGCGCACACACACACATAGACCCGGCGTAGTTCCTGCGCTCCACTTGTACAGTAATTGCCAGGCCGAGCGTGATCAAATGCAGCAATTACGTGTTCAAGCGTGGACGATGCAGGGCGCTAATCGATAGCAAGGATCTAGCGTAGCCCGCAAGTACAGTAATATGCAGCCTCAAATCGCCCGGCTCACCTGAGTAACATACACGGCTGGAAATCTAATTTGGCAGCTCATCATGCGTACCCCGAGCGACAAAAGGGGCCCGTCTCACCCGGCGGACAAACGCCACCTTCCCCTTAATAAAGGATTGATCGGCCGTATTGATCGTACATGACAAGGCGGGAGGCGGGAATTTGCCCCTTTTTTTTCCCTTTGTTATTTCCGACCTCCATTCTTATGCACGCACGCGCACCTGCCCGGGATTGCGTCGGCGGCCCCGCCAGACCCCGCCGCTCGGTGTGATGTAAATTGTGTATGTGTAAAAAGCACTCCATAATCAGGCCATCCATCATCAGAGGCTGTCAGTGGGCGCTCTCAGGGTGATACATCACGCTCTCCTGTCCCCCCGCCTCAGCTGGGGCCCGCTCCGGCCGCCAGGCATGCCGGGAACGCCGGCGGCTGCGAGGGGGCGCCCGCCGTTGATAACCGTGCCCGGATGGCGGCGGCCAGAGGATAGGATATCCTCAAACGATGCGCCCGGGCTCGAGCGCTCGCGCCCGCCAACGAAAACGCGGGGCGACGCTCTCATCTATCACGGAGATGATCTTTGTAACAACCCCGGCGTAATGAAATTGGTGACACGGAGCGCCATCTGCTATTGATTTCATGCAAATGCTGGTGACAGCTGATGGAGACTTGCATTAGCGCTAAACGGCGCTGTCACTTGATGACTTGACAGTTTTGTAGTCGCGGCATGTACGCCGGCGCCGACAGACACAGACAATGTCAATAATCCCGGAAGAGACGCCCGTGATATATACTGAGCGCTCATACGCGGCCGGGGAAAAGAAATGCCGCCGTTGCGCCTTGCTAGCGCCGCGCGTTTTTGTCCTCCGTACAAAGATTTTCTTTCATCCTCCTTTCTCCGGAATGATCGCGGGCTTTACTTTTGAATGCCGCACACGTTGACAGCGTCCGTTTTCGTCACCGAGTACTACTGTCTCTTCTTTTTGTCAAACGCTTTTTAGGAATCTTTGTAGATGAGCCAAGGATGACATCTGGGGGTGGCTTCAAGACTTGCGTAAATAATGGGAAACTGAGGTATCAGCGCACCGTTCAAGGGCCTGTCTCGTGGTACTGTAATTCCTCGAATATGTGACACACCTGTGTAAAAGACACACCCTTAATTTTGTGGTCAAATTCTGGAATTTTTTACGTTACCGTGTATACCAACACTGTGGTCACTATGTAAAAATAGAATAAATGTCATCTTCCTAAACTCGTATATTATTATAATATTGTATTCATATCTGTAAGTTATTTATTTGTTGCACATAAAGTTAAGTGTGTTTCAAATTTCCTACATTCTGAGCGGTCAGTGAACGCCTCGCCGGTGTAACTGAATGTGCTCGAAGAAGTTGTTTTTCCTTTTCTTTGCGACGAGTTAATTTCGACTTGAATAACCGAAGTCGCGCAGCATCCGTGTTTCACCAAGTTTATGATTGTGTGAATATAGATGAGCGCAATTAATAAACAAGTCAAATGGAAGACATTTTGTTGTTCTCTAACCGGCGCACTCTTAATTGAATCAGCTGGGGACATCATAACTTTTCGGCGATCCTTTCGGTTTTAGTCATATTCCTGTCGTGGATGAACTCGGACATTGGTTCAGTCTGCTCGCTTCTTTTATTGAAAATAATGCAACCTCAGCTAACGTGTGCTGCTGTGAGCTGCAACAGGCACTGGATGCTAACAGCAAGCTGACGTCCGCCCTCTACGCCGTATCATTACGGTAGTTATAAGTCAAAAATCGACTTATGTGGCTGACAGATGAAGCTCAGATCTACTTTTCGCAGGGGCTAAAATTCTCACATTATACATGCTAATTTGGGGGGGCTAAACAGCATTTTGAGATTTTTAAGACCCACAGGATATATTCATATTCTGTTTTATTCTGTATTTCAGGGTTAAAAACTGAATTTTGTCTAAAATGGCGTGAAAAATAGACAGTGCTTTATTTTATTCGGCATTGCTTCTTGCTTTTTTAGCCTTTTCTCACTCCCTGTAAAATTTTGTAAACGTGGTCTCAAATGTTTACATTTTTTACTAAAGTTGTGGATTGCTTTCATACCTAATTGCTTTCAATAACAGAATACTTGAGTACCGAATTGAGAAATAGCTTATTTTGTGGAAAAGCCATTTTTAGACCCTCCTTTAGGCAAAAACTTGAAAAAAAACAAAAATACGAGTTACCTGAGATGAACTGAAGTTCCTAAAACATTTTTTCTATACCTTTGCCTGTGAGTAAGTACCTTTTGTGTCCATCTGACTGAATATTAATTCGGCATTGGTGGAGGTCTGTGCTCCGCCCAGCGTCTCTTAAGCTTGATACAATTATGTACAAATTCAATGAGCAAAATGTATTTTCATCAAATGGTCAAAGGGGGAGTTGAGGGTGTGGATGCTTCAGCAGCCCATTCTGCCCCCCACCCTTTTTTTTTTTTTTTTCCGTGAGGGCTTTCAATCGCCGCATGGAAACATGAAACCCTCCACAGACATCCCATAAATCCTTCCCTGGGTGGGGAGTCTAGCCAAAGGGGAGGGGGAGGCTGAAGAGGGCAGGGGATAAAGGGGAGCTATGATACGGGTGGTGGCGGTGGTGGATTGTTTAGAAGGGGGGGAGGGGGGGGGGGGGGGTCTGCTGGCACGTTCCAGTCACGCCCGCTTCCCGGCCCGCGGCCAATCAATACCACTTTCCTGTTTTAGAGGTGGGTAATTATGAGGTGGAGAGATTGTGTGACCTCTCACCCCTGCTGCATTACTCGGCTGATATTAAGATAAATTGCCTGATTTTGGGTAAACATATGCTGCAATTCAAACTGTCAGCACTGGTTTGCTCAGGGATAATTTGTATTGATCTCCTGGCTTCTTCCCCATTTTGCTTACTGACCTCACGGATAATTAGAGAAAAAGAGACACGGGGAGCTAAGGCAGGACTTGCATTTGAATACTTTGGAGAGCAGATGAAGAGCACAGGAAAGCTGGCGGGGGAGGGCGCATTATGGACTAATAGAATTTTCATTTTCTGTTCAAATTTAGACAGGTTACACGGTCTGTTCAATTACGTCGCCGCTCTGTTCTTTTTTTTTTCCCTTCTTCTCCTTCCCGCTAGTCATACAGATAAGAGATGTAATTGTTTAACAAGCGCTTTTTCCACAGTTTAATATCCGCGATTATTAGATTAGCGCACGTTTGTCAAATTGGACGGATTACGAGAGAAAAAAAGAGCCCGAGCGGCGTCGTTCGCCATGATTCCGTCTTGGAGGAATGCTGTTTTCCTTCAAAGTTTCCTGACCTTCCCGCTCTTGCGCGAGCGCGCGATCAAGTTTCAGAATATGAAGAAATGGAATGCATGACTCGGTGCGCAGCTGCGACCGTATCGCTTCCAATTTTGCGTACGAGAAAGAGCGCCCGGTGGACGGGCTCCAGCGGAATTCCTCGCCACTTCCCGATCTTGTTTTCAATCGGGCCGCCGGACATCTCCGCTCGCTCTTTCCAACGCGACGTGGCCGACGCTGGCAGCGCTAACGTGGCGCCGCGCCGCCGCCGCCGCCTCGCGCCCTCGCTCCATATGGAGCCGAATCGAGCACATGTTTCACCCGACGGTATCGGGACATAAACATAGGGAAATGTTTGAGCCCGGCAGTAAATTTCAGGGAAATTGTTCCTTGTTAAGTCTATGAGCCTGAATGGAGGCTTGCGCCGCGTCCTAGCATTCCTGCCAGCCATTACAGCTTATTACGATAACTCTATCTTTCCAGGAGATAAAAACCTAGCCTTGTTGCCATTTGCCAGCTATTACTTTCGCTAATTATACTTAACTGCTTCGAGCTTATCTCCACTCCTCCTACACCATTGAGCAGTTATTTTTTTTTCTTTCCCCTTAACACAAATTAGAGGTGGAGTGGGAGTTGGAAAGGGGGAGACAGATAAACAGCACAGGCAGAAGTTCATTCAAGTGTTATTGCATTTGCGACTCGTCAAACAGCGCGAGCCGAGCCTCCGAGGCACCTGCGCATCTGTTAGGAGGATGTGGCGTCAGCAAACGCGCGCCGAAGAGCTCGTCTTATTGCCGTTCCGCGGAATAGGCCGCGATAAGGAAAGGCGGTCCGACGTGGGGGAAATTAATGAGATACCCGCACGCCAGCCGGTCGGCCGGGTCGATTTCGGACCTCGCGGAATCGCGCGATGACAATCGAGCGCGCCCCGATGGTTTTTGAGTGACGCTTCAGTTTTGTTCCGGGATGCCGAGTTCCGTTAGGGGACAAGGATGGTATTTTGGCAACTAAACCGCACGCAGCGGCATGCGTCGTCAGATAAGTAAAATGGCCGTCACATGAAAAGTCAACTTTTTGGATCTCGTAACCATGTTCCGATGTTGATTTATCATTCTTAACACACCCAAAGTATTAATATCCTTCATTTCTAAGGAGTCCTTGCTTATTCTGCGCTCTCACACCGGCCCCGCCCGTGCAGATGATAACTGCTTGAAGTACGCTTATGACAAGAGTACTTTGCAACTCCCTGCACCACCTGTGCAAGAGAAAATACACTCTGACCTTATCCTCGTCTTTTAGTTTCGTTTTGGTTGCATAGCTGAGGAGGAGAAATTTTGCACCGGGTCGGCCAAGTAAACAGCAAACTTGCATTTGCATTTGCATTTGCTTAGCTACAAAATGTGTAGCATTTTGCAGCGAATAACTAATCAAAAGTAACTAAGAACTATTCAAAGTAAAAAGTAGTTGTAAAGTTAGTAAGATCAGATTTGTATTTTGTTTTAAAATAGCTTCAGGTCCCTGGGATTAAAACTGCTCCACCAAATTAGAACATCACTCCTCAAATTAACCCGTTCAATCCCAAAGACATATTTTGAGATATTTTTTTAAGAGTCCAGATATTTAATCTCGGGTGCATATTCTATTTTTGTCCTTTTTTTGCAAGTGTTTGGCTCAAGTAGGATCTAAAAATAGCTGTTGATTTAATAATTAAGTAAATAATAACTAAAGTTCAGACGTAATCGTTGGGCTCTTCGTGTCAAGTAATTGATTACTTTAGGTCCTGAAGTACTAGAGTAATTTAGGTACTAAAGTAAACAATTAGGTCATTATAAAGTATTCAAGTAAAAGTACAAGTAATTGATTACTATCAGTACTTGATTATAAACAGTTTTGAAAGCTATAAATGCATATGTATATAATATATAATGTGTGTGTGTGTGTGTCTTTGGGATTGAGTGAGTCAAGTCAGTGACTTTTTAAAGCGCTCTGCAGAAAGATCTAAATCAAGGTGAGCCTTGCATACGCCATGCTTCGGGTCCCCGGCGCGGATAGAGCAGAAAACACGCATGCAGATGAAAACAGCGTCTCAAACCAAGCCAAATTGGAATTCTTCACTGCACACCCACGCAAAGCTCATCCGCTTTGACACTGACCATATCATCTCCATCCACTGTAGCCAGTTATCATTGAGTGATTCCACCTCCAGCGGCCTCAAGATGAACAGGAAATTAAAATTTCAAAGATCTGCAGTTAAGATAAATCAATGGAGAGAGATCAATGTTCATTGAAATTTCATGAACTTTGAGCCGATACAGATGGAAATACCCAGACAGTTACACTCTGCTGCAGATATTGCCCCTGCAACAGATAAAATGTAATTAACACGGTTAAAAGGGAGCAATGATACAGATTGCACATCCATAATTTCTCCGCGCCTTCATTTCTCCGGTATTATTAGAAAGGGCCGAAGACACCTGTTCAATCCCCTTAAATGACATCTCGAGTACGCGCGCCGCCTCTCTGAGGACGACGGCGGACTTTGGCGCATTACCGGCCAACAGAAATCAAACGGCTTTCCCTTCACAGCTGATTGCGAGCGCAAATTAATATTGTAAAATGAAGATCAATACATGGACGGGGCGCCGGTCGATGGCGGCTAAATTACGACCGCGTTTTCCCCCTCATTCAAGATGAGTTGTGTTTTCCTCCCCGAGTCGATACCGCGCTGCCTCCCTCATTCATTTCTCAATAAACTCGCCGATGAATTTCAATCAAAATGCGCCGACGGGGGAGGAGGGGGCGGAGTTCTTTTAAAGCCCGCCGGGCGTGGACGGCTCCAAAAATGGGGCAAGGGGGGGGAGGAAGGGGAAAGGGGAAAGATCCTCGTCTATGGAGGACCCCCCGCCCCCCACCCCACCGCCCGTCCGTCTTTCCGACGCCGTGACTTACCGAGGACGACCCATCCTCAAACCCCCCCCCCCCGACGACACGAGGGGGGCAAAAAGTGCGTCCAATTAAAAGCGAATCAATGACTACCATCCTTTCGAAAACATACCGCCGCGGCTTTCATTCTCCTCCCACAATGCATCCCGAGACGTATTAAACGCGGCCAAGTACTTATTTCAATCAATTTGCCCGAGTCGGATTTCACAGGTCACTTGCTGATAACGCGCGGTGGAATAATGCCCGCGGTGCGCTTCTCAAAGCCCTACCTGACAAGCTGGCTGACAGCGGGGGAGCGCGGCCACGTGTCACGTCAGCCCCCTAATTGGACACGAGGACCTTCCTCTGCGGGACCTTGTCGCGCTCCACGCAAGCTCACAAGGCCTTCAAACGACGGCCCGTCTAGCTTGGCAGTCGGAGTCCGCTCCGCTCCCGCCGAGCCGCCGCTAAATACCCCGCTTGTAATGAGACAGGCAGGTATGGCGATTGGATAACACGGCTTGACACATGCTACTAGGCCGCTGCCAAGCGCTTACAACCCACTTGGCCGCCGAGATGACTTTTTACAAATGCCCGCGCGCTCCCGTCTCATGGCGGCGGTTCATCGCCCGCCGTAATAATAACGGCGCGAACGCAATTACGCCTTTTGCTTACATGCCTGCGTGAACGCTTTTGATTGGGGCTATCTTCGCGCCGGGCCACACCCATCATTGATGGAGTTCCGAACCAAACCCCGGCAGGGCGGGAAATGGAACGGAAAGGCCGCATCTGATCGGCCGATGAATCTGGGACTTCAAAGCGTCGGCGGGGTGGGGAGGAGACCGGAGGGTAGGCCTGATTTACACAATAGCGCAAGGCTCCATCAGATAAAGAAAAAGAAAAAGAAAAAAATCCGGCAGTGTCCTAGACCGCAGAAAGCTTAATTTGTGTTTTCCAAAGATCAGTACCTCACTATAACGTGGTTCACTTTTTGCTGTTTTTCCTACCTTCGATGATGCTAGTTTTTGAACAGGGAGGAATGAGAGTGAGAAAATGCTAATGCTTATCTGCGAAAAAGTGTTTTGTGACAGATGGATTATCCCTAGTTTATTATACTTGTACAATACATGGAAATCGGAACCAACCCCATGATTAGAATTGGGGGTAAAAGTGCTTTATGGCACTTTTATACCTTAGGTAAAGTGCGTTACATTAAAAAATATATATAATAAAGTAATAAATAACAATTTCCTCCCCAAAGTATTGACAAGGTATCAAATCGATACTCGGGTGACGTGGGCTTGGGTGCAAAAAAGGTAATGGAAAACAAATAATAGAAAAAAATGAAAATATAATAGTATAATAATTTATAAATGCTACTAGATATGATATTGAAATACTTTTAAAATTATACGTGTAATAAATCATACATTATGAATAACAGAACTGAAGATCACACAATATATTAAACAAAAATAATCTTGAATTCGTAAAAACGTGAAAGATAAAGCAAAAAAAAACGTAACAGGAAAAAATAAAAACACATGATGAATGAAAATAAACACTTAAATGAAAAAATATAATCAATGACAAATTTCGTATAAATGAAAAAAAACATACTACACACCCTCAAAAAGAACATAAAAAAATCAACTTATACTTTCCGTATTCCATAGATTCCACTTATTAGTTATTGCTGTTTTTTCCCACAAAAATAATAAAACACAGTAACAGGCTCAGACTCCCTTCAGTGCAACTCTGTCAATATTAAAATGCTCCGTCCGACATCCCTCCTCCAACAATGACTTGAAAAGTTAAAGAATCAAACACCAAAGACGCGGCCCTCAACCGGCGCACTTGGCCCATGTTCCTTTTCCATCCTTTAGCCGACTGACATTTCCTGATCCCCACCTCTATTGAATGAAGCACACCTGACCCCTTTGTCCTTATGTTGATGAATGACCGCCTCATACCCATTTTGTCAGATTTTGGTGCAGCCGAGTCGATAGCGTCACCTTGACGGGTAAACTTTGCGATCCATCAGCCCTCAAGGCTGTCTGCTCTCGACTAAGGCCCGGCAAGAGCGGCCCGCTGCATGGGCGGGCGGGGGGGGGCGTCGGCTCCGTCCGAAACCCTTCAACCGGTGCGCCCGCCGGCCCGTGAGGTCGGACGAATGGCGCCTCTTATTACTTGCCGGAAAGTGAGGGGAGGAGCGAAAAAAGAGAAAGAAAAAAAACGCTTGACTTGTACTAATAGCCGAGAAGCCGCGCCGGTCACCAAAGGTCTGAAGACGAAGCACCCTGTCAGTGCCCGGCTTGGGAAATTAGCAAATAATGTTCCCTTCCCCCTGACAAATGTGTGACAGCTCGCCTTCGCCAATCATCCTCTCCTAACGTTATGATGCATGTCCCGGATCCCCACTGGAGGATACAGGCGAAGTTTACTGACCCTCAATTTACCCGTGACAAATGGGGTCCTGCTAAATGTGCCTTTTCTAGGGCGCGGAAGGGCTTCATTTTAAGCAATCCCGGTTATGTGGATGTCACTGATTAGGATAAATAGCGGCTGAGTGGGTTAGCGCCGCTCGCCGAGCCCGATTACCGCGGGTCCGCGTTGTTGTCCCCGAGGGGGGGGGCTTTTGTGAAAACTTGACCGTGTTAGAAAGGCAAAAGCTCGGTTGTAATTAGGAGATTTAATTGGATGAATTGTACGGTCGGGTTTTTATTTTATGACCAACCCGGCGCGGGAAAAAGGTTACAATGCTGCAAATGTGGTTGAAAAGATTCTTTCTATATTTGTTGGCGAGGAATGGCAATAATTTCCCCGGGTCAAAATGACCCGGGGCATATTTAGCCGCCCGAATGTGTATGTTATATTATTTTATTATTTCAATATTTTATTTTGACCAGTGTCTTATGTTCTTTTTTCTGGAAGACCAATAATGGCTCTGGGTCAATATGACCCACAGATATGTAAAATGATCTTTTTTTTTTGTGTAGAAACCCAGTCAGAAATACTTAATAACGAAAATACTTAATACTTAATTTAATAATAATTTAATAATAACATGAAATGGAATTCATGGCGTTCATTACACACCTTTCTACAGATTCTAGTAGCATCTTTTCCACACAACAAGCCAGCGCTGGGCCGACTGTCAACAAAGTAGGTTGCGTTGTACGCTTTCTCGTGAATTCACCATCTAACCGCGGAAATATATTGATAATATGTGCTATAAATGTGTGTTACTTTTGATTACACTGATTACTATGTGTTGTATGGAATCGGTAATAATTTTTACTTCTCCGGCATGTTTATATTATTATTATACCTAATCAGTGGGAATTTTTAAAATAATTTTCCAAGTATCCCAGACTTATAAACAAGTAATATAAGCCATAGTTTTTTTTTTCCAAAGGAAAAAAAAAAGAGAATCAGTAATGAAAGTGTTAAATGTGTGCTGCGTTTATTTCGCTGGAGTAGTAATCACTTCCTGGATCACTTTGACCCAGGATCTTGTGTAATTAGCTAAATCTTACCAAAAAAATAAAACTAGTTTAATCTGGCTTACACATCCGGTGATTCTGTTTTCCCCCTCAGAAAAAGCAATAATCTTCCTGGGTCATTTTGACCCGGGATTTGTTCATACAGCAAAAGACTTGCCCAAAGAAATCCTTAAAAATGTACACAAATGTCATTTTTCATCGATAAATCGAATATTCTTAAACAAATCAGAAATATCGAACAGAAAACAACGCTCATCATTGACTATAACTTATAACTGCGTCAAATTGGCCCCCAACATACCAGAAGGGTTAAAAACAAAAGAGTGAAAAAACAAACAAACGCAAAAACCTCTTGATCACTCCAGGCTGCTCACTTAGAGCGGCTGGTAATAAAGTATCGACTTCAGGTACAGCTCGGACTTTCTCCTTTTGATTTTCTCCAACCTTGCTGACAGTCAGTTCTAGCGCTTCTGTCCTGACCAATGGATAACCGATACATGGATTAGACAGAGGACAAGCCGGCAAGCTCCGAAGGGACAACACTTTGTTGAAAGGGGAAAGGGATGGACTGTAAATTAGCCCGCGCCACTTTCCTTTCCAACGCGCGCGGGGAGCCGCGCGTTCCTCCAAGATGTCACAAAACCGCGACCCAGTGAACTTTTACGCCCGGTGTCTGTTTGTCTCGTTAGCGTTAAAAACGTCCGAGAGGAAATGCCAGCGCGAACATTCGACGCTGCGGGGTGCTCTCTTACGGAGAATGGATTGTGAGTTTGGGAAGCGGTTTCGGGGTAATAACCCGAGCGAGGACGTGCCCCTCTGCTGTACGACTTGACTCCGGGTAATTTGCGGTAATTTCTTTCAATTGGGTGACTTACGTTTCCACAATTAGGGAGGCGGTTCAAGAAAAGCCAACTTGGAAAAGAAAGTATGAAAAAAGCAGGGAGCTGAAGCCGCAGCTGGGGCCGTAGATCCGCGTCACACACGCTTTTGATTACTGTATCTATACAAGTGTGGAAATGCTAACATGTAACTAATGCAAATCTGCATTTGCAAGCAATGTATTTATGTACATACAAATATTACTTACATTCAAACACGTACAAACGTATTATCAGACACAAATTCATTTAAAAGTACGTTTGAATGTATTTGCCGAATTTATGCTGGTCCATCATTCATCACTGGCCCCCTTCCCTTGTTTTAAGACCGCCATTTTGTTTTTTCAAGCCAAACCAAGTTGTAATCATTAGAACATCGGTCCGTCGTATTATTTTACCCACACTTCCGTCGTTACTCCGTTGTAATGAGGTGGGGATGCTACACAGTATTGCTGGTCATTCGAAACATCAATTTTTTGTGCTTTGTTTGATTTTTTTAATTCCGCGGTTCCGGGAACCACAAAAGAAGACGGGTGTGTAGAAGCCTTTAGGAGTAATATGCATCTTTTCACCATCTCATTCTTGTCTCGTCCCCCTGTAAAATTTGCGTTTCACCAAGTGGTCCTCAATCATTGGCCCCGTATATTCAAATAGGGTTGGACAATCCAAAATTAGCAGTTGCGTGATTCCGTATCTATGTAGATTCTACCCCCACACACCGTATCATTTTCTAACGCAAGTTGTTGACAGTAAAAGGATGCTTTCAAGACCTTAGCAAAAAGCCCATTTGCGGTTCCAACGTGTCAGCCCAACAATTACTGGACTCTGTGAAAAATCAAGCGGCCGTTTGCAAGTGTCAATCCTCGTGAGCCACCCGCCGACGGAGGAGCCGGACCTTGTTCATTGGTGACTTTCGCTTTTAATTCACTAATCAATTGTACCACCATTGCCTCCAGGGGCAATTGTATCCTTCTACTAACTGGAAGTGAGTAAGTACTGAGGGAAGATGGAGTAAGAACAGAGGGGGAGAAGAGAAGAAAATCAACAAAGATAGAGAAAGGGGGACACGTTTCCTCAGTAAAACCTGATGGTAATCATCCCAATCCGCTTAGCCTCTGTGACTAATGGGGTCTGTTCTTTGGGGACCTGCCACTTTCACCGGGGCGCTATAGAAGCCATTAATGTCTTAACTTATACACCTTCTCAAGGCTGCGCGCTAGCACATGTACAGACACACACACACACACACACGCGCATCTCGTGCACTCGCAGGCACACATGCGATATCGCGGGCACACTACACTCCCGTTTCATTATCCCGGTGCCTTGTTGGCCTTTGCTCCGCCCCTGCTAGGGAGGTTAAATGCAGGAGAGCTGGGCCAGACTGCACGGTTGGAGGAGAAGGGGACGCATGGCTGAAGGAGGCGAGGGGGGTCTGGGGAGCGAGAGGGAGGGAGGGAAGGGTCTTGATGAGAAACAGCTGCCCCAGGATGGAAGGATCTGGGTGAGCGGGGGTGGCGGGCCCCCACTTTGCAATTCTGCTGCGCTCAAGGCCAGGGCTGCGCTTGAGGCCCGGGGCTGCTGGTGGCGGGGGGGGGGTGTTTCTCGACGCACCCCCTGTTTCATTCTGTCCGTCAGAGCCGCAACAGACAGAGGCTTCCAGGTCAGACAGGCTGCGACCCCCGCAACCTCTGTCTCCTCGGCAATGATGACAGATAAGACCGCCACTTCCTTCTGTTAGCCAAGATAATCACATCGCCTTACTTTTGGAGTGTGACACGCTCACACGGGGCGCACACCTTTCTTGCGCGTGTTTGTCTTGTTACGTACCCCTTTCACACCAACCGAAGTGAGGTATTGCATTACCGGTTTCATTTCTTAAAACTAGAAAAGCTTATGGCTTCTGCCAAGGGACCAATAGTCGTAATTTGGATTACCCCCTCCTCACAAAAAAAAACCAAAACAAAACATTGAGATCCATTTCCTGCAAATGTTTGAGCGTTGTCGTGAAATCCCTCATCCCACTGAGTGTTTTGGAACGCAGGGAGTGTCCTCAAGAGTCGCAAAACGAGATGTGTGCCTGTAGTTTTTTTTAATCGCAAAAAAAAACAAAAAGTCAGAACTGTTGGCGGTTGTTTGGCTGGAACCCGACTACCTTGGCCAACAGTCGAAACTGTTTGCCCCTCCCTCAACGTAAAAGGTACCTGTGATTTCCCGAAATGTACGGAGATACGGGGTTTGTTCAAGACTGCAAACGTTCACCTTTACTTGTCGGAGCAGAATTTTGAACAAGTGCTAGAATTTCTTTGCGCCAAAAAAATAGATCACTAAATCTGTTGGAAAACCTTGGACAAATGTCAAAGAGGTTCCATATTCTGCAAATATATAGGGATACAGGGTATGTTCAAGCGGAAATTGTCGTCGCATGATGTTCACCTACATGTTTCTTGTCGCAAATTTTGAATGGTCAAAATTTCCTTGCAACGTAAAGAATCACCCAAACTGTTGGTGAATGTTTGGGTGGAATCCAGCTACCTGTTGGCCCCTTTGTGTGAAAGGATCCTAAGTTTCCCCAAAAATACTGGCTGTAATCAAATGCAAATGTTCAACAAACGACGGAAGACATTCACCTGCACATTTCGCTGGAGAATTTTAAACGGTCAACATTTCCTTGCCACAAGCAGAATCCCTAAAACTGCACACGTTTGGGTGGTACCAAGCTACCTGTGGGCCCCTCGGTGTGAAAGGGCCCTAAGATTCGCCAAAATATACGGAGATAGGGGCTTTGATCAAGTGCAAATGTTCAACAAACGGCCGACGTTCACCTGCACGTTTGAGAAACGATCAAAATCCCCTTGAAACAAGAAGGATCACTAAAACCGCGACCGTTTAGCTGGAATTCGGTTACCCGTCGGAAGGGACGTAAGCTTCCCCACAAAATGCCAACGGCAGCGGCAGAATTTTTTTTCTTTCCCCTGCCTGTCTCACCGCTCCGCATTCGCGTCAGTACTTCCCTCAAAATCCTGCTAACAGACATACAAGCTCCACTGAAACCATAAACCACCTTGGCAGCGGTAACAGGATAGGCACTCAATAAAGTGCGACGAATCCCCGGATCCGCACCTTTATCCTCATCTCCGCCGAAATTTAATGGCATCTTATTTGGCCCGTTCCCCAGCCGTCCACAAGGTTTTAAGCTAGCTTTAGCGTAATCCTCCTAACTAAGTAACAGCGAAAACATAACCTCCCTCCCCCCCTCCCTTTTGCAAAATCGGCACAATTAGCAAGGAGAAAGCTCTATCTGTCTCGTATCAATCAAGATAAAGACAATTGGCAGAATGAGTCATCCTGACAGCTTGAGTTTAACAGAGCTCGGCAGCGACCTTGTACGACGGAAGGTCAGAGGGGGATCGGGTTGCGGCGCTGGAAGCCCCCCTCATCAAACAGCCTTTTACTTAAAAACATTGCAGATCTTGCACATTTTACATCCAGCCAGGCAAGACCTTGGTTAGTTCATTACCGCCGAGCCGAGGGCTTTTCAGTACAACGGGACGACTAAAAAGGGGGGGTACTTTTGACTCACCAGTGTACACAAATCTCCCAGGGGCACCTTTGCAGAACTGCTTGGACTTGTAGGACAGCGTGACTTCCACCACGCCGGGGATGTGCCGAGGCGGAGTCTGGACGCGGATAGCGTGGGGAGTTATCAGCTGGATTGCAGAGCGGGAGAGAAGAAATAATGAGCCCCCGGCAAAAAACGAGGAGAGGAAGCCCGGAGTCTCCGCCGGTCATACCTCGCTCCATACGAGCATGGTGCCGAAGACCACTTGCAGGCCGTCGAAGAAGTTGTCCCCTATGATGATGACGGTGGCTCCTCCGGTGGTCCATCCCTCGCTGGGGCTGATAGCCTTGATGCATGGGGTGGCTGCTTATCCAAGACAAAGAGAAGAGCAAATTCAACATACGAGGCGCCGCCGCCGCCGCGTCCGAGCCCTCGCAGACACTCTGAAAAAACACTTGCCTCAAAATAACCCAAATTGGGTCGCTACCTAACTTTTTAAGTGATTCTTTTTACCCGTGATGTTAGGCTGGTCCGTTTGGTCCTTTTGACAGAGTGTGTTTTTTTTAATATATATATACACAATACTCGAAAACTGTTGGGTAAAAAAGAGAAATAGCCCAATGTTTCAAGTTATTCATATAATACAAAATGTTGGGTCGGTCTATTTTTGATCCAAATTGGTTTGAACTAACTTATTTTTCACCCAACTCTTTTTGAAGTGTAAAAATGTTGTTTCAAGGAAAAAAAAAAGAAACAAATAAATGGAATCGGGTCAAGTTGGACCGACCCAACTTGATAATACCCCGTTGAGGAAACAGATGAACAAAATGTAGTTTTTTTAAGTTATTTGTTTTGCTAAAACACTTTTATCTTGACACAATTAATCTTTTTCAAACAACATTTTTACACTCTAAAACAATTGTGTAAAACCAAATCGGATCTAAAGGTGACCAACAGAACATTTTAAGCTCTTCGTTTTAGCCATTTTTGACCCAGACTGGGTTGACCCAACCTGCTGTTTTTCACCCAACTCTTTCTAAAGTGTAAAAAAGAGAAGAAACAGTCGAAAATAAACCAAATTGGCTCAAAGATGGACTGACCCAACTTGGTCCCATTTCAGCCAAAATATTGCCTCAATCCAAGGTGTTTTCAAGCATTATCTTTTTTTTAATCAACATTTTTCAGACTATAAAAGCATTCGGGTCATAAATAACCCAAACTGGGTCAAAAAGGGAACAATCCAAATTTTGACAGTGGGGTCATTCCATTTTTGACCCAATTTTGGCTATCCCTGACCCCATTGTTTTTCGAGCGCCTATCCTGGAAAGGCCCCCCGGCGAGCGGTGCCCGGCGCGTGAAAAATGATGGATTTGTCCTTTGCGGCAGGAGAATCCAAATCATTCATCAGCGCGGCGGAGTGGTGTAGTTAAGCAGACCCTTCAAATGGTTCACTTCACAAAGGCTAAACGCCGGGCTCGCCGGCAAAATGATTTGATGTTGCAAATGATGTGTCAGGGCAAATGTAGCCATCGGAATTGATTAGGCGTGCGCCGGCGTGTACAGTAAGATTTCAAAGTTGGGGCGGCGCGTCGTAAATTAGCGGAGAAGAGAAGCCGTTAAAGTGGAAATGACAAGCTCAAGCTTTGCTGCTTGGCGTTGTTTCATTACCTTTTGTTCTGCGTACGCCGGAGTAGTTTCAGGTTTCCATAAGGTGGAACGCGCTTCATGAATTATTCACGCCCTACCCCCCCTCCCAATCCGCCCCCTTTTGTTTTGGTGATCGATTCAATCCATTTCATATTGTTTATTATTACAATGCTTTTCATCTGGCGTGACTTGTGCGACGCGGCGCCGCCATACATCAACACTCGGAGTTGTTATTATAATCTAATTTGAGTGATCTGGCGCCTCGCATCCGCTGTCATTTGATGCATTACCTTAATATGGCGCTGGGCGCAACACCGTGTTTACCACCGAAATAGCGTGACAGCTATCCATAAAGCAGCCGCGTCAAATTTAATCTATTTCCATCGATATCGTGGAATATGCAATATGAATTGCGCATGCTATTCCGTCCGGCGTTTTTTTTTCTTTTTTTTTTTTTCTTTTCTTCCCCGGGCTTCTAAACCTCTATTATCCTTTCCATCCAGTGAGTAAATCACAGTCGGCCCCTTGTTGTATGGATCACCTCCGACAAGACATCTCCCTTTGTTTGCCTTGCTGTTGGGCCTGTTGGGGTCATGTTTGCCGTCTCCGCCGGCCCATAAAGCGCACGCGCGCACACGGGTACTACGGGGAATCCGACTTTAACAGGCGCTGTTGACTTCATGCTAATCACCCCGGTACAGATTTTCATTTGCGAGGCCTGGAGGAGTGACATTTGCTTTCCTTAATTGCCAAGCGCGGCGTCTGAAAGAGGACCGAGCCTCGGCGGGCGCGCCGGGCCCCCCTCGGAGGGCCTGACCTTCATCAGCGCCGACGATTACGGCAAATAATTCACCCTTCAAAATTACTGTAAACAAATTGACTTTGGGGATGAGAGGGGAAGGGGGGGCGAAAGTTGTCGACGGTCGAGAAAAGACGGCGAGCGCGGCTGCGAGACGTTCGTCCGTCTGCCGGCGGATTTGCATAAGTCTGAATGCGCAGACGGAGCGGGGAGCATGTGCTGAATGGGGACCGTGGAAAAGTGGATTACACAGTCAGCGCCGGCGATCTGATGACAGACACGCACAATAAGCCCCTCGCCACACCCGCCCCGCCCAGCCCTCGCGCGTGATAAGCATCGCGCGGACAGGAAACTTTGGGTTACGCCGCAGGAAATGCACCTGTTTAAAGTCCGAAGAGGAAGTCCATCCTAAATTTTCTCCCAGTAAAACGGGCCGGAATTTGGACCATTTTGGGGTCGGTTTTTCCGTATCGTTCCAGTAGTATTTCGGCAAAGGGATGGCACGCTCCTGGCAGTGGTCGTTGAACTTTGACATTGAGGTGAAATTTCAGCTCCCTGGTGTCTTCTTTCATTGCTTTCCCTCATTCGATCCCAATGACATTTTTTAAGGGTTGAGTTATTCATTTCACCAAAAATATTGTTTTGGCCTAACTATTATCAAGTATATGAAATATGGACAACTCCAACATTTTATGGGACTAGTTTTACCCAAAATATTGGGTCAGTCCAATTTTTGTTTTAACGCAACTGTTTTAGAATGCATCTTTGTTGTCACTATAAAAAAATGGCTGGGAGAAAATATCCCACAATATATCAAATTTTTGAGGGGGGGGGGGGGGGGGGGTCAAGAAGAGTGTTTAGTTGAATTCCCCTTGAAGTTGGTCCCGCCCACGCCTGGGAATTTGTCAAAAGCCATCCCAGATCTACTGTCCCAAAATAACCCAAATTGGTTCACAAAGAGACAATTTCACCCCAAATTTTGTAGCAAAAGGCCACATTTCAACTATCTGGGGCGGCGCCTAACACTTTGTTCTTTTTCATCAAAAAAAATCCGACGTGGAATCCCCCGTAAATTAGTCCCGCCCACGCTCGCGAGTCCGCCATCAGAGGACGTCAAAAGCCATCCCAGATCTACTATACAAATAGTTGAGACGCAAATAACCCAAATTGGGTCACAAAAAGACAATTTCACCCCAAATTTTGTAGCAAAAGGCCAGATTTCGACTATCTGGGGCGGCGCCCAACACTTTTTTCATTTTTATCAAAAAAACCCGACGCGGAATCCCCCGTAAAGTTAGTCCCGCCCGCGCTCGCGAGCCCGCCGTCGGAGGACGTCAAAAGCCATCCCAGATCTGAGCCCGGGAGGTCGCGCCTGCGGTACGGCGACACTCAAACAGGTCTGATGTCGCCCCGTGAAGCCGTCCTTTGTTCTGCCTGCTGAAATGTGTTGTAATTGTGCTGTGGGATGTCCAGATGGTCGGTTGATAGTGCAGCTGATGGGATTATACCTTTTACCTCTCCCTGGGCCATCTGTTCCCTTTGACTCTCTCTCTTTCACGACATGGCTGCGCCTCTCTCCTTTTCCCTCCATCTTTTCCTCCCTCTCTTTCTTCCTCTTAGGCCCAGCAGTCTGGATTCACTTGTCTTTATTGCATAAACCCTAACAGCATTACAGCCACTTGGCATGCAAATGAGGCGGGCGCTGCGGGCTCTATGCTGAGGCTCCTATATTGTCTGGGGCTCTATAATGGTGAGCCGCCGAACGTGCGCGCGCATCATGACGGCGATGCCGCACGCGCGCCTGCGAAATACTATTTGTTTATGCGTCTTTAAGCCATACATGTTTGAGTGGCAGGCGAGCGCAAAGCGCGTTTGCGGCTGAATGCATAATTTGCTTGTTGTTTGTCAGCGTGCGCACAAGTGGGAGGGGGAAGGGGGGGGGGGGGTACCTAGAACCCAGGACCTCCGCCAAGGCCCGACGGTCCTCGTTTGGATGGGCACCAAACTCTTAGATATCCACCCTATTCGTAGGCCTGGATTTTGTCAGCTAGATTAATTATTGGCATTATCGGAAGCCGTCGGGGGGGTGCTATGAATTCTTTTGGCGCCGATCATCTTATTTTGTTGGATCGCGCTCAAATTTTGTCACACTAACAACGCTTGGTCCAAAAATCGGTATCTCTGGCTTCAGTTTTTATTTACATATTTTCTCATTCATGCAGCGCTGGATTTGAGATGTCCCCGGTTATAAGGATGCGCAATTTACTCAATTTTTCAATCGATTGAGGTGAAGAATTTGTATACATTTTGGAGGTTTATCTATTTTAGGTATGCATGAAAATCAAATTACTATAACAAACTTTTAGCAGACTAAATGTGAAGCGTTGTTGGTTGTGTATGAAATATTAGGAGTTTGGAAACACAATTGGTACTAATGTTTTTTTTTTCTTCACTATTTAACCATGTCCTGATATCTAGTCTCATACTCAAGTCATCGAGATCATGAAGAAATATTGAGAGAATTATTTAGTCAACAAAAAACGTTATTTAAAACAGGATTTTTTTTCTTTGCACTTCTTATTTTTTCAGTCAGCTTTATGATGCGGATGTGCTGAATGATTTTCACAGCCGTGATTTCTTGACCTCTTGTTGTTTCAGCAACTTTTGGCCCAATATGGCTTTTTACATATTACTGTATTTTCTGTTATTTTTCTAATATCGATGTTATTTTATGAGTCGGAATGACTTTCAGTTCACAGCTGTGCATTTTCAAGATTTTTTAAAGAATTTTTTAGATTTTTTAAGACTTTTTTTTAGAGTTGTTAAGACTTTTTAAACATTTTTGTGGGTTTTAATAAATTTAACCTACATATTTGTGGATAGAACTGATGCAACTGAACAATTTGAGTGGTTGAAGGAAAAAAGATATTCATAAATAACTTTAATTACGCCCTTAAAAGCATTTACAAAATCAGGAAAAAAAATGCAACATGTATAGTTTGCAAGGTGTGTGCACAAGAATGACCTGGAATGCTCATGCTAGTGAAACGGCTCAAAACATTGCCTGAGAGATGCGTGCTATTCCGTATCTGCGCCAATAGGGGGCAGCACTACTTGATCAATGCTGAAGCACAGAGAGACTGATGCTCCTCTGCCTCAGCCACATAACTGAGGCTTCTTGCCTATAGTGAACTCCAAAGGAAGAACGTGTCGCTATTTAAAAAAAAAAAAATCTTTAAAGCCTGCTGGCGAATGTCACGGCTCCTTTTCTGGACACGGCGGGAGTCTGGGAGAAACAAAGCGAGCCATCGTTTTCCGACGCGTTTTATATTAGCGGAGGGAAGAAAGAAGGGGGCGGGGATGGCGTTGTCAAGTCAAACACACACTCTCTCTCACACACACACACACACACACAGAGCCGAGCATCTTGAGGGTGTGTTAAAGTTATTAGACAAAAGACATGTTCAACTGCGCGGTTGACAGTCGCTTCTTTTCTCGCTTTTACAGGGTGTCACTCTGCT
This sequence comes from Hippichthys cyanospilos, assembly GCF_059441005.1. NCBI lineage: Eukaryota > Metazoa > Chordata > Actinopteri > Syngnathiformes > Syngnathidae > Hippichthys > Hippichthys cyanospilos. The sequence goes on from NC_142376.1 coordinate 4,042,489, forward strand.
GCTTTGAAGAGTGTGCTGAGGAGACGAATAAAGCAAGGCTTGGCTTAACCTGTAAGGAACACACACACACACAAATACATTGACACACACACACACAGGCATAACGCAGGGGGGGTCCCGGGGGAACGGGGGAACATGGAGGCGAGGGCTCAACCTCTTTAATTGCTCTCCTCATTAAGAAACTGGTTGCTAGGCGATCCACACCTATCGTGTCATAAACGCGAAACACACAAACAGAACGTCAGCGAACATAATGACTTTGCTGCTCCGGGCAGGACTTTAATTATTTGATTTTGTTCTCCAGTAGAGGAGTCATTAATAAAGACAAAAACAAATAGATTAGCTTTTTGCCCCACCAGGACTGCCGAGCGCACCAAGATATATTAATTGTCTTGCGTGCGCGCGCGTGTGTGTGTTTTTTAAGTTTATTAGTCGTCGTCGTATTAAATATTACATTTGCTTTTGGTGGTCCAAGCATTAATGGCCATTAATGTGTCGAGAAGCTCGGTTCACTCGGCGGCGTATATAAACAGTTTGCCCGGCCGTAATTGGCCCTTGAAATGTGAAGATAAGCAATTTGCACAATTGCCTCTAGTCCGTTCGCTCCGTTTTCTTTTTTTTTTTCTTTCTTTTTTCAACAAGCCTTCAACCGTACGCGAGTGGAAAACGCAAGGGTCACGGGGTTATGTTTTGTGCATTTTGCTTTTTGAATTTCCCATGGTTTGGTGGTCCTCCTTCTCTCGCTCTCTTTTGGCCGTGCAGGCAATCAGTCTATCATATGGAATCAGTTGGAAGAAAAACAGTAAGTTCTGTTTTTCTCATAGGTCACCCCCCCCACCACCACCAACACACACACACTCGCTATTCACCCCCCCACCCCACCCCCCAACCCTTTCTCTTTCCTCCCCCCTGTTTCTGCTCTCTCACAGCTAAATTTGCAGAACCCAATGACAGGAAATTGACCTCACAGCTAAATTCTTAAGCAATTCGATCATGTTTCACATGAGCTTTTAGGACAAATGTAGGTGCATTAGTAAAGTCGGAATACTTTCTGAAATAATAAATACAGCGACGTCGTTTCCAAAAAAGATAGCTAAAGAGTCTAAAAATGGAAGCCGCGGAGAGAAAAAGACGCTAATGCGCTAAGAGCTACTAGTCGTGTGCTGGTAGGGTGAGAGAGGATGACGGGAAAGAAACGGCGAGAGGGTGGACAAACAAAAGATGCAAAAAACAAACCAAAAAAATGTGCCTACCATTCTCCAGATAAGGAGGCGTACCTTCTGAAGGGTCGAGTCTGCGAGCCCTTCGCCCATGCTTGGAATTGTTGTGTACGAACATGTTGTCGGAGACGGCCAGTACGTGGCCGTCCACGTTGACCGTCGTCGATACGACAACCTGCAAAGCGGAGACGGGGATATTTGTTAGGTTTTTCAAAGTGGCCTTTTTAGGACATGGAATTCCGGTTATGATGCGGATGATGCAGCTTTGGAAGGTAAAAATGTTGTCAAACAAAAGTACGGTTTTGATTTTAGAGCGTTGTTTTGACAAAATGACAAATGTTCGCATCTCGGTATTTTTCTCAGTCAGCTTTATGATGTGGATGATGTTGTAGAATCTTCCATGATGCGGATGATGCAGCTTTGGAAGTTAAAAATGTTGTCAAACAAAAGTACGGTTTTGATTTTAGAGCGTTGTTTTGACAAAATGACAAATTTTCGCATCTCTGTATTTTTCCCAGTCAGCTTTATGATGTGGATGATGTAAAATCTTCCAGATTTTGCGTAGATGACAGCTTCTCACATCACGCAAGTAATCATTAAGCAAACTTATAAATGTTATTCAAACCAAGATATGTTCATGATCTCTATTTTACTCAGTCAGATTTATGATGTGGGTGTTGCTTTAACATGAAATGAATTGTTTAACTGAAGTTAAAAATGTGTCAAAAAATGTTTTAACATCTTGCCAAAAGGACATCATTGCACATCTCTGTCTTTTTTTCTGCTCTCCATGATGTGGATGATGCTTTAACATGTAATGAATCATTTTCATTACATGTAATTTTCATTCATTATCAACGTCGGTATTTTCTCAGCTACTGTTATGATGTGGATGATGCTTTTATACGCAAGTTACCATTTATAAAACCTAAACATCTTAGTAAAACCTAAAGATCTTCTTGATTTTAGATTTTGCAATTTTGTCTAGATGACTGCTTTGCGCATCTTGGTACTTACTGTCAGCTTTATGATGTGGATGACGCTTTACCACTAATAGAATTATTTATTAACGTTAAAAATGATATTCAATGTTTTAGATTTTAAATTCTTCAAAGTAGTTGAGTAGAGAAAACTGCTTTGTACATTTTGGTATTTTCTCTGTCAGCTCTATGATGCGGATGATGCTTTATGACCGGCAATGACTTTTACTTCTCTGATGCTTTTTCAAAAATTAATATCTTCCATTTATCTCAAATTTGTTTATCATCTCCAAGGTGTTTTCAAACCTTTGACATGTACCGTAATGACCCGGTAAGTGGGCATACGTGTTGCGTGTTTTCACACCGCACGGCCGCTTTCAGACACTCGTTTTGTTTGGAAGTATCGCTTTACGGCGAGCGGCCATTTTGCGTTTTAGTGCCTCGCATTTGTGTACAGCTAATTGACTTTTGAGCCTCCAAAATACATTTCCGTTCAGCCACTCCGCCAACTGTCGTCACGTCTCAAAGCTCCGAATTATTGATCAGCGTGTGCATCTGTTTGAAAATGGAGGGGGGCGGGGGGGTGAGGGCACCCCCCCCCCCCCTTTTAAAATATTACTGGAGTCATTAGTAGCTGAACCGTGCTCTCACCCATCACTCAGCAAACATTTTGCTAGGATCGTATTCCAAACCACACTCCATATTTCATAATGCTTATTTTTGTTGTTGTTTTTTCGCCGACCACATCTCCAAACATTCAGGCCACATGTGAATGGCTAAAGTGTGTCTGAGCCGGAAACAGAGAGCCCCTCTCAGGTTTTGCCTCGCCGGTAAGTGACCTCGCTGTAGCAGCGGAATTTAGGGGGGGGGGGGGGGGGGCTTTTTTTTTAAAGGGGGGGGGGGTGTAGGTTTTGGGACCGCTGGAGGTGGGGGTAAAGGGAGAAGGGGAAGTGAAAGAGCTCCATTCTTTGGAGCAGGTTCAGAGCTGGGCCAAGCTGAGGATGATGGATTGGGCCCGCTCTGGCCTCCAGCTGGTTTTTGGGGGTAATAAGTGGAGTTGAAGGCATTCGGAGTACACAAGTTTGGCTAAAGAAACACCTACGGAGGAGCATCTGGCAAATCTATTTGGGAGGAAGAACACTATATTAACTGTTGGACCCCAGACAAGGGGAGACATGATGTACATTTTTGCTTCTCCGAAAAGTGCTGCGCAGCTTCTTCTCGCGGACCCTTTGACACCGACGCGGGACGCCGTGTCTGTCACGCATCGGTCCACATTCGTCCGCGGGGAATACGCCGGGAAGGAGTGGAGGGCTGATGGCTTTGACATCGGGACGGGACACCCTTGTCTTGTCCCTCTCATGTCCGGGGGCTCAGACTAGAGCGCCTATCACCCGGCGAGAGAACCCCCCCTCGCTTTGTCCTCATCCCGTTGGCGCGAATGGCTGGAATCGTGACGGCCAAACGCTAGCGGCGGGATCAGAGATGGACCGATTTTCGGGGCCGATATTTGGAAATTTGGCATATACGTATACAGTGGCCCCCCGGGTTACAGCATCCCTGGCTTACGTTTTTTTCACGTTACGATGTGTTTTTCGTCCTCTCTTTGAAGCGTTTTTTTTTTTTTCCCCGCTTTACGATTAACATCAACAACTGTCATGGCTTTTGGGGCTGGTTGTTGTTTTGCCTCCCTCTTGAGGCGTTTTTAGGCAATTGCTCTTATTTTCCGGTCCCATCAAACTTCCTGCGCGTCCCTCAAATGCTGGTCTGCGTTACGATCAAAATGGCGGCATGCTACGGACTGGATGTCGAGTGCTTAAATTAACTGTTTATTGTGCATTTTACTGCTTAATTCAAACTTGAATCGGTTATCCATGCGTCCCAAGATTGCTAGTGATGTTAAGGAGAGAATACGAAGAAAAGCTAAGCTAGCCTAGCCTAGCCTAGGCTACCCTTACTAGGGAATATGGGCATAACAAGCGTCAGTCAAAGTACATTAATCCTTCATATATTTTTTATTTATGATGTCATTTAATTGTATACATGTATATTATATATAAGTATCACTTACTATACTATTTTGATACCAATTTTTCAATATGTATGTACAATTTTGATGTTTTTCCTCGGGGTTCTACACGCATCAGCCAATTACCTTAGATTTGGATTGCCCGCCGTACGACGAATTCGCGTTTACAATCCCAACCGCGGAACGGATTAATCTCGTCGACCGGGGGCCCACTCGGCCTTTACTACTAATAATCGGTCCTGAAAAACCCGTATCGGTCGAGCTCCGTTCGGGATAAACCAATTATCAATCGGGGGGTCGGGGGGGGATCATTTCAAGGCTGGACTACTTGACACATTAGACTCTGGAAGGCTGAGAGAAAGTCGTAAAAGCGCTCGGCGGTCATGTCCTCTCGGTGTAAATCGCCACGTTGTGCCTGCCCACAACAATGATGGTTTTCAGATGGCTGCAAGTGCTACATGTGCGTACGCTTAAGTGTGCACACATGTGAGCAAGGCTGCTAGCGGGAGGGAAATATGAACGTGCGTGCGAGCCAGCGAGCGCATGCTGGCGCATACATGCAGGTATGAATTTCCGCTGTCAGACAGCTCGTGAGTTAACACTGTTGTTACATGTGCTGGGATGCCCCCCCCCCCTCCCCCCCTTTCCCGTTCCGAGGCTCAGAAAGCTGTCAGGAACACAATTGATGGCACCCCTAAATCCTATATCTTTATTTGTGTCAGATACGATCCCCTTATAAATATTCCGTCCAGAGCGCATAAGACACAAATTCCCCGCCCTGGTTTTTTTTTACCTCCCCCAGTGCCAATAATAGATTCGGATTCATGTGTTGAGTGCGTGTTGATTTATTTGTACGAGAAGGCGGCAGTAGACGGGACGCGACGTGTGAAGTGGGTTTCAGTCACCTGGAATCTGCGCATGTCTCTCGGGTTCCCTGCATTCTTCAGACAGTTCTGGTTGCACTTGAGGAAGAACTTAAGGAAGAATCTGGAAGAGAGGACACAGCGAGAGAAAAGAAGTTTTAGCCGTCTTGATTCTCTGTAATACGTTTGGCGTCCGTAAGCACGGTTACGTCGGAGATTTAGAACAGGAGCAGCGTATAAAAAATTCAATCCCATGTCCGGTTTTGACAGACGCTGTCAGAGTTGTTTGTTTGCAGGCGTGTAGAACAAGAAGGGCGTCAGACTCAAATTATGCATTCGAAATTCGGGATTCTCTCTCGTGGCTGCATTCTGTACCGTACAAATTCGGTGAATTAACCTGTATAATACACCTCCCGTGTCAAAATGAGTCTTAAAAAGTCTTTTTTCGGTGGTTTTCCGACTATCAATCGCGCCAGATTATTAGATGACTGCACCAACACAACAGTGACATGCCTGGTTGCGTTTACTAGCGGAGAGTGTCGTCTGCTGGCTATTAAAATAGAAGTTCAAACTCTAAATCAATACTTCGATCGCGTCTTCTTCTCTCTTTCAAAAAAAAAAATGCAGATAAGCCACACTGGATCAAAGTGTAAGAAAAAGGTAGCGGCTTTGGTATATTAAAATTTCCCCTAGCTCTCGGTGAACCCAAAGGGTGGCCTCCGTGAAGCTCCGCCCCTGCTGATGCGGCTCGATTTGAGCCTTTTATTTCACCCCCGAAAAAAAAATCAGGCGTTCTTCCCGAGATTTTTCCGTTTTTGAGACCACGCGCTGCGTTTTCAACGTCAGCGGGAAGGCGTAATTACCGACGCGGCGTCGCGCGCGATTAGTTTAGCAAACAACGGCGTTGCCGCAATCAAGCGGGCGCGGCGCAATCGATCCATTATTTATCCCCTCAAAATCAACACCATCAGTCTCTTTGTCGCGGCCTTCACCCGAGTTCACGGGTCTTTCCCGACACCCATCTGCCACTAACACGCGGAAAGTCACTTGATATTCCGCCCACCTCTTTAATCCCAGGACACCCGTGTGCAATTAAAGTTCTCCTGTTCAATAGGGAAGCAAATGAGGCCCACCTGTGACCAGGTCTTGTTTGAAGAGCATCAGGGATAAAGGACCTAACAAGGTGAGAGCGCGCCACAAAACTTATAGTCCTGTCAGGCAATTAGGCGGACACTCCTGGGACCGCCGTACGCCACACACACAGACGCACGCTTAACGCATGCACACACGCCCCGTGCACTTGTGGCTGGGTGAGGCAATTATGCCACAAATTACAACCTGGCTAATCGTCTCTGAACAAATGTCACGTCTGACTGAGATCTGGGCCCGGCCCGTTTCTCAGCCCGCCGTTTCTCACGGCTCGGCCCGAGGTTATCCGACGAGGACCCCGGGCGCGGCGGTGCTTAAGGGGTGACTTAACGCGGCCTATTGTGCCGCGTTGCGCAAGGGCGCGGAAAAAACAATGGGAACGGGCTCGTTTTTCGCAACGTCCCGCCGCCGAACGCTGACTGATGTCGCCGGGCTTCGCCGCTGTCGCGCACGCCGTTATATTTACTTTCACCCCCCTCGCGTTTGTGTTTGCGTCAACTGTGGTTTCTATTGTGCTCGTGAGGCGGGACCACACAAGAAGTAGGCCGATATGGTTTGGTTTTTTATGAGGTCTGATACCAACGCTGATTATTCGTGATGCGTGAGTACCAACACTAAGTATTACAATCATTTCAAAGTATCAAAGTGTGTATATATATATATATATATATATATATATATATATATATATATATATATATATATATATATGCACAGTATATGTATATATATTTTTTTATTTATTTATATATATATATATATATATATATATGTGTGTATGCACAGTATATGTATATATTTTTTTTTTTATTTATATATATATATATATATATATATATATATATATATATATATATATATATATATACATATATATAGGGGCTGATGTTCGATCTACACTATTCTCAACCCTTTTTCAATGACGTGAAATGTTTTGTCAGCCAAGTAGCCCGTAACTTAAAACAGTGTGTTGTGCCATCTGCGTCTGATTTATTAAACATTGCAACTACATTTCTACTGTTGTCTCCAAGCATATTTCATTCAGCAAATCCAGAAGATAGATCGTATAACATCATCTGGTTTCATTTCTGGCTCGTCCCGAATGGCAGTGTGTATTCGTGTCAAAGTTAACAAAATAAAGGCGTAAGACATCTTGCAAAGGAGTCACTAAAATGCATTTTAGCGATAAGTTGGTTTATGTCCAGTTAATTTATTCTTAATACTTATTTAACGTATCACATTTTTGGGTCTTTATGTCACAATTAAAATGCTTAAACTTTATCAAGACAGGTGCACTTTATGTATCATATCAAATTGAAGTTGAATAAATTTTGACTCACGAATAACTCGATGCCCCCCCCCACATGTATCATATGTTCGATGATACCTGGAAAAAAACCTTTTAACATCACTATATTTTCCGCACTATAAGGCGCACCTTCAATGAATGGCCTGTTTTTAAACAGTTTTCATATATAAGGCACACTGCATTATAAGGCGCATAGAATAGAAGCTAAAATAGTGGCTAGGGTTACATTACGCATCCACTAAAGGGAATGGCAACAAAACAATCATATATGTCTTTTCAGAAATTCAGAATAAAAATGATTTATGGAAAGTCATATCTGAAGAATGATTAAAAGAATCATTTTGATTATATTAAAAGACTTTAGATCAAAACTAAGATGAATCAAGAATTTAAAAGGTATAATTATGATTCAATTCAATATAAAACTGTAAATTTTTAATGGATTTGCAAACAAAAGTCTTCAAATATATTGTTTCAAAAACAGATTTATTTATAAAATCATGCTTTCTTTTACAAAAACTGGTGTTTTTTTTGCACCTTACCCCCATATAAATTGCTTCATAATTGGACCATTTATAAGATATAAAAATGTCAAACAGGGTGTGATCAAAATTTTCATTGTAAAAAAAAAAATTCTAACTTAAATGCAGAGGTAAAAATTGACACATTTTTTCACCTTGCTCCCATATAAATTGCTTCATAATTGGACCATTTATAAGATATAAATCCATCAAACTGGGTGTGATCAAAATTTTCATTGTAAAAAATACATTTCTAACTTAAATGCAGAGGTAAAAATTGACAAATTTTTTCACCTTGCTCCCATATAAATTGCTTCATAATTGGATAAGATATAAATACGTCAAACTGGGTGTGATCAAAATTTTCATTGTAAAAAATAAATTTCTAACTTAAATGCAGAGGTAAAAATTGACAAATTTTTTCACCTTGCTCCCATATAAATTGCTTCATAATTGGATAAGATATAAATACGTCAAACTGGGTGTGATCAAAATTTTCATTGTAAAAAATAAATTTCTAACTTAAATGCAGAGGTAAAACTTGCCAAATTTACACGTCGATTAAGTCATCGTATTTTTCCGTACCGCTAAATGAAAATTTAAGTTTTCTTCGCTGTATAAAGCTGCTCTGTCCGCTTCGGAGAAAACGGCCGGTTTTTAGGTGCGCCTTATAGCGCGTAAAATGCCCTACGCGAAATTTGAGAATTGAGACCCGCCGCCCTTGACCACAACCGACGGCGACGTAAGGCGAGCGTTGGATCGCCCTAAACGCCGAGTCTCGCGGCAACGCTTAAGCCTCGCCGTTCGTCCCGGCGGGCCGGCCCGTAAATCAGCATCCGGAATGACCCCCCTCACCCCGACCGCATTAACACATGCGCCGCTACTTCGGAAGCGTTCTTCGATAGACTCCCGTACCTCGCGCTCGGCCCCGCGGGGAGAGGTGAGGCGAGAAAATATTTTCCCTCCGCATCCTCGGAGCTTTGGCTCGGACATCAATAAAAGGCGTTTTAACCCGTGCCAGGATGCTGATTGCCTGTTGGTGCGCGGCGAGGCCATAAAAAAGCCGACTTGTCATTAGAGCGTTTCACTTGATTGTGTTGACTGTGTTTTGGGGTTGCATCTGTTGGCTGATCATCAAAATGACCATTATGTACTCTAATTCCCTGACCCTGTTTTTATTTCCCCGAAGAGTCGTAATGTAGAGCAGCAGACATCTGCGGAAAGCAGAGCTGAAATACGACTTTTATTTGTCTGTCGCCTCTCTTACAGATTGGGCGAGGCCGGGCGCAAACGCACGCGTTCCTCCGTCGCGCGCGCAATTTATGCCTGAGCAAGAGATGGAATACATTTGCCAAACAATGCGCCGACTTCATAAAACAAACGCATTACTTTCCGACTTTTCTCGGATACTTTGTTTTTTTTTTTTTTTTTGGGGCGCTTTTTTCTTACCCGCCTCGTTCTGGCTAGCAGCGGAGCAAAAAAGTAACAAAACAATAAACGGGGCCCGCTCATAAAGAAGCTCCTTTATGTTTACTGTTATGAAGGCAATTAAGCTCAATTTCGCCGCTAAAAAGATAAGCTTAATTTTCATCGTCCGCGGCGGCGGCCCTATAGCATCCATTACGTTTGAGTTGGTTAAGATTCTCCACGAGCGGGGCGCAAATTGGTCCTCGGTGGAAAGGGGAGCAATTAAGAGCGGGCCCCTCTCTCCCTCTCCCGCTCTTTTACTTCTTAAATATCTACCCAAGTTTGTGCTCTTGTTTTGGCACGCGCGGAGACAAAAGGAGCTTGTTTAATTGTTTTTTAATGGGATATCAAGTCGTCGCTGCCATTAGATGTTGGCAATGGAGGGCAAAGGGGGATAGCGAGAAAGAATGAAGCGCAATTAGGTTTGATTAAAGCTATCCTTCTCAATAATCAGCCCTTCTGACAGGACAGGGGGGCCCCGGCGGCCGCCGAGATGGAGGAAGGTGTTGAGTGATATTAAGGCCAATGAAGGGGATATTAACATGGCTAATTAAAGCTCTTCCGAAGCCGGCGGAGGAGGCTCTCGGCGGACCCGGGCGGGACCGACTAATCGGCCCGGGCGGCCATCGCTCGGAGGTGAGAGGGAACGGCGAGGGGCGGGGCTGGGCCAAATTCCGCCATCCGACGCTTTTCGACCGAGGGCCGACGGCAGCTTCTATGCCGGTCGCGCCGCTCCACAAATCAACATTAGAACGATCCCGGCCCGCGCAATTAATACGCTTCTCCCGTTGTACCTCCGCGCTCGCCCGCTGCCGAAGCTACTAATCATGCCGTAATGATTTCTCTCCCTCTGGTCAAAGGGGAAATAGATTGTCTCTTTAGTAATGCGGCGGGCTCGGGCGCCTTCCACTCCCCGGCTTCACACGGCCGGTAATTGAGGAGAAAAAGGCCGACTTTGGCACTTTGACTGATTTGAGGGCTGCTAGACCCTCTTATCTTTACTCTGATCATTTTAGGCTGACACTCAAAGGAAGACCCATCGCCCTAATTCGAGCTCGCCCTCTCCTATCATCAAACAGGGGGGGGGGGGGGGCGGGAGGAAAGTGAGTAAGGGGGGAAAAAAAAAAACAAAACAAACAGACGAGGTGATGAGGGCCTTCTCTCATTTATACGGCCGGCTTAATTGCCGGGTTGATGTCACCCGGGCATAAATGTCCGCGGCTTTGATTGGATTGACGAGGGCGAATAGGGATAGTGTTGCATTATTGAGTGAGTGGCGCAATGCATAAAACGGGAACGCCGGCGTTTCAATGAAAACGCGCAATGAATTCTCGCCGGGAAATTGTTCTGGCAAATTTGATCGGCGTTCCGTCGACCGCCGTCGCGTTATAACTGGGGGAAGAAATATTCAAACAAATAACGATTATCGTATCACCTGCTCCTGCAACTGCTGTTGGCGTGCAAGTGTTCCGGTTTTTGTGCGTCCTCCTACATTAGCTATTCTGTTAGAGGTGCACCAATTAATCATTAAATCATTTTTGTTCATGGATTGGAACTCAATCCTCAGAATTTCAGACTTTATCATTTCAAATTAAATACAGTTTACTCCGATTCATGTCATCTTCGATGAAAGAAAACTGATTAGACTTATGTTAAAGGGACAATGTGTAAGATTTAGACCGTTTTTCATTTCGGACAGCAGGGGGTGCTGCATTCACTATTTTCCATAGCTATACGTAATATAACTTAATGATAACTAGTCCTACAATTATATTTAAAATACTCTTTTTGTTGTTGTTGAGAAAAAAATTATTTGCAAGTTTTTCAAATGTATAATCATGTATTCCTTTTTCATGAAAAAACTAAATCTAAATCTTACACATTGTCCCTTTAAATCAAAGTAATAAACAGTATTTACAATCACCCGCTTTTTACTTTGGAAAAAATTGTCAATATTTTGACCTATTTTCTAAAATGTGACAAACAAAATCAAAAACAAAATTAATTTTGTGGTTATTTTTCTTCTCTTAATTTGAGAAAATATTCCGGTCTTAATTGAAAAAATGTGAAGTAATGTAAAGTATTTTTATCCATTTTTAAAATGATAATTAGTGACTCATTTTTATAGATCTTTGAGATGTTTACAAGTACTCATTTTCTTTTGCTTTCATGCCCAGCTATGGATCATTGAAAACAGGTATTATTATTATGTTTTATTTTATTTTTTTTACAAAGCTAAACAATTGACTCGACATACTTCCCACTCCATCATTGAAAACACTGGTAAAAAAACATGCCTTCCATCTGACTACATTTCCCAACTTTCCTAGAAACAGAAACAGGAAGTGGTTCTAAGTCTGGTGCGTCACAAAAACAAACAAGAAGAAATTCAAGATTTAAGTTCCCTTTCAATTGGTTTATGATATAAATCGCTATGACAACTACGTGATTGACAAATGGCCCAAATTATTGATTTTTTTTCACGTACCAACACTGTGTAAAAGTGGGACAAAGCAATGGCTGACAAAAGCCAAAACCGGGATTGTCCTAGTTCAACCCTAGCTCTACCCTCAATTTGTTTCCCTGCCAAAAAAAAAAAAAAAAAAAGAGCTTTCCCCGTCACAGAATACACCACCAGATGGCCAAAAGTATCCATACGCGTCAGGTATTGACAAGACTAAGCTCCCGGACCGCCGCCCCGCCACTAATGACTAGCTTGCAGTGTCCGCAGCCGGCAGCCATGACAGTGAGGTCATCCGTTGCGGGGTGGAGAGTATCGATCGCCGACCAGCCCGGGCCCATCGGGCCCCAGCTGCCTTTCCCAGACTCAATGGGCCCCTGTTACAGGAGCCCCCCATAGAAGGAACAGCTCCCGACACCGCGCTACAATCTGCTGACACCAGATAGTTGCGCGCGGGTCAATAGCGTATCGGATTTCCAAAACGCCGGGGTCTTAATGTCAAGTCTCCCGCCTTTTCCTACCTACTGCACCGCTTATTAGGCACTCCGCCGAACTGCGTTCAGATCTTTGTTGCGACAAGGTGGGGAAAAAAAAAGAAATAGAGACACTTCACGATCTTAATCGTCAGCGCTTATGTATGCGACTGAAGTGAGGCTACGCCTATCCAATATTTTGGTTATCCGACTGAAAATTCAATCGGATGATTAAGTATAGGGATATAAATGAAAGATATACATTTTTCTCTCAATTTTTTAATTACGATTGAACTGTTGGTTGCTAAACTCTGAGTCTTGAAAAATTACCGACATTTCAGACAAGTACCTTCCTGTTTGATTTGTGGGATGACGTGAACCACGGTAGCATTTTTTTGCTAGCTAAAGCGTCACGTGAGCAAAGATTTTTGCTAAAAACGATCAGTAGGAACATCAGCTGTGTAAGTCATTTATTCTATTAAACTGCCTTTCAAAACTCTGTTTTAGTCTTGAAAATTACCAGCATTTTAGACAAATATCTTACTGTTTGATTTGTGGGATGACGTGAACCATTGTAGCATTTTTTGCTAGCTAAAGCGTCACGTGAGCAAAAATGTTTGCTAAAAACGATCAGTAGGAACATCAGCTCTGTAAGTCATTTACTTCTATTAAACTGCCTTTGCAAAACTCTGTTTTAGTCTTGAAAAATTCCTGACATTTAGACAAATTTCTTCCTGTTTGATTTGTGGGATGACGTAAACCATTGTAGCATTTTTTGCTAGCTAAAGCGTCACGTGAGCAAAAATGTTTGCTAAAAACGATCAGTAGGAACATCAGCTGTGTAAGTCATTTACTCCACATAGACCCCATATAGCTCCATATAGACTGCAGACTTTGACGCCGAGAGCCCGACGCGGTTGCCGTTCCTACTGATCACTTTTTAACAAACCACATTGACTCAAATGCGCTATTTCAGCTGGGAAACTCAGGTGAAAATCTCAAATTTTCTGTCTGCTATCAAATTACCGCAGGCCAGCCAGGATTATTTCAAAATAAAAACTTAGCAATGCATTGACATCCATGTTATTTGGGAAGGTTCATTTATTGGCACGTTTGCCGTCACGCATAGCATGAGCATCCGTTGCTACGGTTAGCTTGAACTTCTCCGCGACAGTAAGTAAACGGGAGAAAATGCCTCCGTTTTTTTTTTTACTCAAATTACTCAAGGCCTCATTTCAGCCCTGAAGTCCGAGTACCTCGGGAGGCCGGGTCGGGTAAGGCCGCCGTTTCTGTCCCGGGTCTCGGAGGCAGTTTTTTTCTTCGCCCCGGCCCAAGTCAACCGCAGCAGCACATTAACAATATTTGCTCTACCCCGCGTACAAGCGCCCTGGGAGCCACCCCGGCAGATCCTATCGCTTCTTTATCGGCCAACAAGTGCCTCACTATCCAACCTTATTGGGTTTGGGAGATTAACCCCTTCCGCCGGCGGCCCCGGCGGCAGATGTCACCGCCATTATTATTGTTCGACATCAAATATCTCAACTGCGTATCTGCCGCAATTTATTGGATCTTTTCGAGCACCTTTTTTTTTTTTTTCCGTCGGCCGCTCGCCGTTGTCAGTTCATTTTGTTGTTTCATATTTTTTTCAGTGCCGCGTGTATGGCGGGGGTGTCACAAATAATTGATGCGCTTCCTGCGCGCCCTGTAGATGTAGCTGTGTCCCTCCATTCATCCCTCTTTACCCTCACACCCCCCCCCCCTCCCCCGCCCCCTTTTTCCTCTCTAATGGGCAGAGTGGCATTGACATTATTTCACTTGAGGATCCCTCATTCTGTCAATCCCTCTTCATTTACTCCATGGCTGCAGAACTCATTATGGAAGCGCCTTGGCTTTCTCTCTCTCTCTCTCTCTCTCTCTCTCTCTCTCTCGCTCGCTCTCTTCTACTTTCACTCTCACGTTGTCTCTCTCTCTCTCTCTGGACACTGTTAGTCTCTTACTTAAGAGAATGGCTTGTCTTGGCAAATGGCCGGGTGTCAGGGCCCGCTTCTAGCTAGGCCAGGTTCAGTGTCGCGGATGAAACAAAAGATGGCCGGCTCCCCCGCTAAGTATCTATCAGCGGGCGAGGCGTGCGTGATGTTTGTGTACTCTGTGTTTTCATCTTTTTTTTTTTTTTTAAATCAGAATTTTTCAAACTATAAGCCTATATTTGATTCCTACAGTTGTCATTATTGTGGTTATGCATTAGGCACGGTATGGTATGTAATTTGGCATGGAGTTTGACAGGTGCAATTACTGTTTTTCTGACTATAAACCGCACCGGTATATACGACATAGCAGCAAAAAAAATAAATAAATAAAAATAATGGATAGGCCGCACCAGCCTATAATCTGCAGTTTGTAACATTTATGCAGAAATGGCGCGAATAGAAGTTTTTTTTAAATATATTTCTTTTTTTGGAATTGTATTTATTTTATAATTTCCTGTTTACAGGCACATCCTATTTTCAACAGACTGAATCCGGCTACATGTTTAGCACCAACATATTTATATAAAATAGATGGAGGGATATTGCTCAAAAAAAAAAAAAAAAAAAAAAAAAAAAAAAAAATATATATATATATATATATATATATATATATATATATATATATATATATATATATATATATATAGATGTATTTATGTGTGTGTGTGTACACATCACAAACTTTTATGTTATTTATTTATTTTATTATTTTATTGTGACTTTTATTTAAACCTTAATAGTTCATACATAATTTGTGTATTTTTAATCCTATATTTTAAAACCAGTCGTTGATTCACATCTTTTCATTTGTATTTCATAGTGGTACCATAAATTGATCATTTGAATGGATGCGTTTGCTTCCTCGTTGGATTCTCTCCTGGTGGCTAGCCAAAAAAAAAAAAAAAAACACTTTCAGATAAGCCACACTGGACCATAAGCCGCAGGGGTCAAACCATGAGAAAAAAGTCACAGTTTATAGTCGTAAAATCCGGTACTTTGAACACAATGTGACGGGATGCTAGAACGTCAATATTTCCACGCACCTTTTCCCAGGGGAAAATTCCTCTCCTCTCCCCCCCGACCCCCCCGAAATATGTTTAGTATTCACACATAAATAGCGCATGATGATGATGCCAATTAAAATGATCAGCTGTCAGTCAGTGGAGTGCAGACCTCTGCCAAGGCTGAGCAACCCTCATTTGGATCAGCACCAAATTGAATATACGCCTTCTGAATAGATGCCTGGATTTTGTCATTAACAGCCATGCATTATTCACAAACACCTATATCTGGATCAGCACCAAAATGCACACCATTCTTCCTTGGCCAATGCAATTTTTTTATATGCAATCTTGAAGACAGAAAAAAAAACAACTTAGCTTTTTGTAGAGGTGAGACAATGCATCTACTGTATCGATTTCTGAACCAGCGGTTCTCAAACGAGCGTTTTTTTTTTTTTTTTTTTTAATACTGTGGTAGCAACAGAACAGCTTTCTTTTCAAATTGGGAGCAAATGAATTGGAACATGAAGCAACTCCTTGCAAAAATGCTATTGTGACTTCTTTGCAAAACACGCAACATAACTCAAATTTGTACGTGTTAATGTGCTGTCATTTTATACTAGCTGCGCTATTGCAGTTGCAAATTATGATTTACTACTAAATCAGAATTATTAACCAATCAGTTGAATAACTGGGAGTGCTGTTAACTTGGAACAAGGGAGTCACTATTGAATATTTTAGAAGCAATTGTTCTATTGAAGAATCAAATACAATATTTCCTGATCACTGTTTATTTACCAATACATTTGGTATTGGTAAATGATTTTCGCAAATATCAAATTTTGATTAAAGCGAATTATAACCACTAGGGATGAGCGAGTATTGATATCAAGGGTCAGTATTGGGCTGATACCGATACCTAGGCTTATGATGGAAGCTGATCCTTAGAAGAACAGAAATGTCTTAAAAATTTAAAGTGATATTGTGGAATACATCTGCCAATTCGCCGGCTTGGGGAGAACATGCAAACTTCACACAGGAGAGCCGAAGCCATCTGGATTTGAACTCGGGCCCTTAACCGAATCATTGCCCCCTGGTGGCCAGTCAAAGGAAATGCAGATACGGCGCATTTGCCTATAAGCTGCGGGGTTCAAAGCATGAGAAAAAAGTTGCGGCTTACAGTTATTACATTAACCTAGTTAGTTGATGAATTTTGTAACAGAATCGTGATTTATTCCATAGCTCCACATAAATGCAAAAACCAGTTGAGCAAGTGCGCTTCGTTTCGGCCCAATTGCTTCAAGATGCGACCCGATTACCTCGCCCATCCCCAAAAGCCACGATTGTGTAATTTCTTGTATCGTTTGCGGGAAAAAAATTCGCAAACTCCACGACGATACGTAGAAAACGCAGAATCAATTTTTTTTGGCTCCCGAGCAGAAAATCTGGTGCTTTTGATTAGCGGTCAACTCTGGAGCCGGAGGCCCTGAGGAAATACCAGTCAGCACCTCCCGCCACTCGTCCCGCCGACGATAAGCACGTGTTGGAGCCAGCTGCCCCGCTGAATAGTTGTATTTAGGGTGTGGGACGCGGGGGTTCTGGAAGGCTCCACAATGGCGGCCATACAGGAGTGATCAGTACAGTTGGGGGGAGGGGGGGTCGGTCTTTGGACATTTACTCAGCAGCTATTTTGGAAGCTGCTCATACTTGCATGTGCTTGTATGGTCCCGTGAGTCAGTGCTTTTTTTTTTTTTTTAACCCCCCCCCACCACCACCACCACCACCACATTTTGCCACCGCTGCCCGTCCATGCATGCCCAAACGCGTACGAGTGTATTTCGACATCATATTATTACTAATGTATAATACATACATCCAAAGTGGCTGTCAGGACTGGTCAGCCATCATAAAACATGAGGCAGCCACTCTTGACATCGCCGCCACATTAACGCATTCGAGAGAAAAGGGGGGGGGGGGGTGAAAAAACAGTGCATTTGGACTACTGGGTGGGTTGGGGGGGGGCGGGGCGGTCGCAGAAAGACAGCGAGCGTCTCGGCGCTTAAAGCTAACAGGTAACCTTTCCGTGCACCTAGGACAAAGGCGGGTTGGGGGGGGGGGGGGGAGAAAATGTCAAATTAAGAGAGGCCAGGCAGAGAGACGTGGCTGCCATATTTGTGTGAAAGCCCAGTGCTGTTGGCAGCAGAGATGGCTGCTTTCTGATTCATCTGGGGCCGTATGGCAAAGCTTTGTCAGTCTGTGCGAGGTATAAATAATTCAGGGTGAGAGATGGCAATTACAGGGCCCTGCACAACCAAAATGAATATTTTATAAGGACTAAAACTGCCCTGGAATGAATCACACACATGGAGTCACACACATACACACCAAGCACGTCACCCATTTGTGTGCACACAACATGGAAGTGAATGGGGTGCACATATAGGCACAACCCCCCCCCCCCCATTCCCTCCCCCCTTTCCACTCGCCCTTCTAACATAGATGTTGTATTGTTGACATTACAACTATTATATGATCTAAAACCCCCGCGTTAGGACTTAATGATATTTAATATGCCGGCGCGGCGGGCGAAATTTCGATTCCCCGCTTTGGACGTGGCGCAATTTCTGCCGCTTATTTTTGTCAAATTAATTAGCAAGAAAACGAAAGCGTAAAGTCTTGTCGATAAATCCTAAAGCTCGGCATAAAGGAAGTCTCCCGGGACGATCCGGCTTTACTTTTGACCCTGTAAATATGCTCTTTGTGTGTGTGTGGGTGGGGTGTTGTGTTGTGTTGGGGGGGGGAGTAAATGCTAATGGGAAAAGATTAAACCCACTAGCCGCCCGGAGCATTTGCCTCCAAAGGGTTTTTGTCTGTCAAAAAGGAAAATCTTTATAATGGCGGGACAAAAAATAACATTGTTCCCCGGTCCGGAGGAGCGCTGCCACTTGCTTGAATGGCCATTGTGCGCGCCTCGTAATGATACCTTAGCTTTTGTGCGCGGGAGGCCAGGTAGGGCCGCGTGACATCGGCGTCACACAAGTGCCTCTCTGTGCCCGCGTTTGGGGGGGGGGAAGGCTTTCGTCCGTGGTGGGAAAAAAGGGGGGGGACGGATAATGAACGGGACTTGCTTTCGTGGCCCTGAGACTAAAAGCATGGTGGCAAAAGTATCCGGTTCAGATTGGAAGTAAAACGTATCCGGTTCAGATTGGAGTTGAGTAGTGTGAATTGTGTGTGTGTTTATACACATATATATAAGTATACAAGTATATTCAGTTGCATATTCTGGGTCATTTTTGTAATAATAAATATACTACAGTGGACCCCTGGTTTACAGTGCCCCGTTTTTTATTTCACTTTACGACGTGAACTGCGATGTTTTTTCGTCCTCTGCGTTTTTTTTTGTTTGTTTTGCCTTACGGCATAAAAAACAACAACATATTTCAAGCATGGCGGTCAGTGTGCATGCGTGACTGCGAGTCGCTCCACGCTCATACGTCACTACATGCATCACCACAATGCTGCACTGCTATTGGTCGGTGTCATGGTGTCACTAAGATGCTGGTCTGCTATTGGTTGGCATCATGGTGTCACTAAGATGGCGACATGTGAAAGACTTGAACTCATGTGAGTGCTTACAATATCTTTTTTTTGTGCATTTTAGTGCTTGGTTCAAACTTGAATTGGTTAGCCATGGATCCCAAGATTGCTAACGATGCTAAAGAGAGCGATTAGTTTGAAAACGAAGCCGAAGATAATTAAGAAATATGAAAAAGGTTAGGCTAGGCTACCCTCGCTTACATAGCTCCAAAGGTAAACAAATCCTATATATATATATTTCTTTTGATGTTATTTAATGATATACATGTATATTACATGTATATAGATCTTACTATACTATTTTGTAACAAATTTTTAATATGTATATACAATTTGGATGTTTTTACCTCGGGTTTTATACACATTATCGACAAATTCGCTTTACGATCCCGATTTCAGAACGGATTCATTTCGTATGATTCATTTCGTATCTTAAAATAGTTTTAAAATAGGCCCTTCATCGAAGGAGGGCCTTATAATCCGGCGCGCCTTATAGTGCGGAAAATACCGTAATCACTATGTATTTTTTCCTTCATTTCTTCCCACATCAGTAAAGTGCTTCTTCCTCCTTCCCGTTAGCATAGCATCTGCCAATGGCCATCACTTTCTCGAGGGATGACGTAAGAGCGCGATTTTTTTTTTTTTTTTTTTTTTTTTCCCGAGCCGGGAAATGTGTTTGTCAGTCCAAAGGGAGGATGGCAAAGCCTCAGAGGGAGGAGACACCCCAAGCATGAAGGCGCCGACCGCATGCATCGCCCAAAAGTGACAGGCGGGCAAATGCTAAGAGAAAGGCTGTTTCCGCGGCGAAGCGCGCTGTTAGCGATCCAGCTAGCCGCCGTGTGAAGACGCCTGACAAAGCCGTAGCGTGGCGTGTCTCGCCCCGTTTGTGACTTTTCAAAGAGTGTGATTTGCAAATCACATGAGTCTGTGGGCATAGACCGGGCATGTAAGCGCGGTGAATAAAAGCCCCCCTGCGCCGCCGAGGGAAAGCCGGGCTTGTCAGCCCGCTTCTTTGTCAGGAAACTGACACATAAATAGACAGCGTTTTGCCACTCACTCCTCCCCGCCCGGTGTACACACGAGGCACGCGTCTGCCTTCGCCGCATCCAGGTCGGGCGGCTCTAGGGGAGGAAATTGTTGAAAGGCGCCCCCGCCGCTTCTCGGGGCGACCCATACGGCGGGGCCACTTCAGAGCGCCTCCCCACAACAAACAATGGCGGTTGATGTGTAACCGGATACTAAAAAAAAAAAAAAAAGCAGAAGATCGCGTCGCCGGGTCCAAAGCGTCACTACAGGGCCTATTTTTCATGCAAATGACTACTAATGAGCTTCCTGAAATCTGACTAATTATATCAAAGTGATTTCTTTAATTAGTTTGTAATAACTCCGCGCGCACACAAGCATCGCAGTAAACAGATTAAGCTATGTGGAGCTAGCGATTTGTCACACTTTCTACGAGGTGCCGCGCAGCTGGCGCTAATGTCGGCGCTCCGAAAGGCCCCAATAAGTGCGCGGCTTTAAGAGATATTAAATTTGCGCCGGGAGAATTTTATGGAGTCTTTCCACGATGGGAACATTTGCAAGTGGAGTGGCTCTCGGTAGACCGCCGACCTCCCCCCAAGGCTAGGCGGTCCGAAGGTGGATGGGGGGAAAGAAATTGTCAATATTTGAACATTTTTCCTTCGCCGGCAAGGTTCGTAATACAAACAAACCGATTAATATCATTGGCCGGGATCCGTGTCGCTGCATGGAACAAATTACGCCGTAATCAGTATGTCGTCGGGGTCATAAAGTTTCACCCGCTTGTAAATATTTAGTCATACAGAGTAAATATGAGGCTAAAGATGTCAGAGATGCATTTTTATCGAGCTTTTAGGAATTGAGTACTCAATTTTCCTCAGTTCAGTAGTCCTCAAACGGGGGTACATGAAGGCACTTCGAGGGGTAGGTCAAATTAACAGGTTTTCATGTTCTAATTAATTTATTCTTAATTTGAAAATAATTAACTGTTCCTGGCGCGGCCGTAAGTAGCATTAAATGCATGGGGGGGGGGGGGGGGGGGGGGGGGACAGAAGACAGACTGATGAGTGTCTGATTTATTTGACTACATTTGTAGATGTAGTCAAGTTGTATTTTATTCACTAACAACAGAAGATTGATGGCATACCATCACTGGATTGTCACTAACGACAATCCGTTTAAAACTAAACAAAAACAAACAGTGCTTTTTTGTCTGTTTGATAAATGCGCAAATACAAAAGATGCAGAGTGTTCCCAGAGATAGCAGAATCTCTTATAAAGTTACCCGAAAGTTGAAATAAATAGGGTCATCTTTTTATTCCTACATTTTTTCAATGATGTACCCCCTATGAGTTTTTTTTCTTGTGACAAGTACCCCCTAACTTTAAACAGAGTGCCGTGCCATCCGCGTCCGACTTATTAAACTTCGCAACTCCTTTTTTATTGGCTTTTCTAAGCATATTTTATCCGGCAACAGCAAAAGCGTAGACATTGCGCATCCATATAACAAGATAGAGGCATGCAATCATTCGCAAATGGGTCACAATTTAGCAGTACGCTGCTTCATGTTCCAATTAATTTGCTCTCAAAAATAGATTTGCCAGCAGAAATCTTGTTGAAATGGCTTCACGGACCCCCGGGGGTACCGCGAGGCACGACGTCTCAAACCGCAAGTACGTTACGGCAAAGCCGCCTCGGAGACCACACCTGAAGCCAAACGCAATTTGCCGAGCGTCAGACGACGATATCGCGTTTAGCGTCCACTTTGCACCTCCGGCTAATCCCGCAATGTTCTCCGAGCCCCTCAAAAGTAAAAAACATCTAACGCGGCGTCGGTCACGAGAGAACGCGCCCGATTACGATCTTTGCGATCCCCTCAATCTGCACGCCGACGGATTAAACATTCAATTTGTTAGCCGCCCCGACCAGCGCCCGGGTCCACCACTTACCATACAAATGGAAAACACGCTAGTAATCTATTAGCCTGCCCGGCCTGACACTGTATTATGTTGTATTTGTATTATATTTACTTCAGGGAAATTAGGATTCAAGTCATATTTATCTTGCTGTGGAAATGTGTGTCTAAATGGAAATCACCTATAGCGTGAGGCAGGATGCAGAGCCATACTAATGTGATCCGTGAACCGTGCGATTTAGTCACCCTCTCTGGATGCACCGTGGGCTCATTCTACATATCAAACATGCTCTCCCCCTGTTCCAGTCCCGCCCGCCCCCCGCCACACCCGAAGCCCCCGATGCTGTTTGATAATTATTACGCTCGCATTACAACACAAGACCTTGCCTGTGGAGCTAGAGGAGGCTCCGCCCCCCCGCGCACCCTCCCCCGCGCCCTCTCCCCGCGCACGCACGCACGCACGCACGCACACTCGTTGTCATATACAGTAGTAAACAGCTTCCCGGTAAGCTGTTTGCACTTGACTGCCCGCTCTAGGAAATAAAAACAAAGAGCAAATTGGGGGTTTCGCGTCTGAGTGAATAAATAAGGTTGTTTTACTCACAGAATGCATTACCTTTTAAAAGCCCGGCGCCCGCTAATGCGCCCGGCCTTTTCATTTGACAAACAAAAGCCCAAATTAGGAATTAAAAACACTCGTATTGAGATAACGGCATTAGCCGGGCGACGTCAATAGGCGGGGAGGGGAAAAAAAATTGGACGCCATCCACCTCGTTCCCATGCTTCCATTGTTACGTTAAATTGCAATATTAATCCCGGCTCAGGGCGAGCTACTGTAGCTTTGTACGCGGCGGCGCACTTGAATTATGCCGTTGAAGTAATTGATAGTGATTCAGCCATTGAAGGTACTAATCCGGCGATTGGGTTGGTCTCGCGCCGTGCCATTTACCTCCAGATGTTTCCAGTTTGGGGGTAATCAATAAAGAGGGGAATCAAGATTGGCATTCACAATACTCCCCCTGACAAGCTCCAGCCGCATGTTTGTCAAGCAAATTAAACACACTTAGACTTTTCACCTGCTCCGCCGACGACGCCACATATGGCCGTGAAGTTAAAAATAAGAAAGTCTGCATACATTACCATGCATAATGCACAACTCCCTCCATTTAATATGCAAATTTTGTAAAATATTACTGAATACCTTCTGTTCGGAGTGAATAAATTTGAATCGCAATTAGAATAATCTTGTATAATTAATGAAAACTGTCAATTTTGGTTCCGAAGTAATTTGATTAGCATGTTGATAGGACACTTATCAAGTTCAGTAAACTGTTAGATTAGGACGGCGAAAAGAGAGAGAGGGGAGGGAAAAAAAGGAGGCTGTATTGGAAGGAGATTTTTCTCGGCAGTTTTGACATTTTGCCTCGGCATTGTAAACAAAGACGGGGAGCTGGCAAACTTCCCGAACGCGGGGGGGGGTGGAGCTGGAGATGGAGATGGAGATGGAGATGGAGATGCCCCCCCCCCCGCCCCTCCCCTCCCTCCCGCACGCCATTTGTAGTGCTCACATCAGACAATTTTAAAAACAGCTCTCTAAATGTTTGCGGGCTATAAACGTCGACTCCTCGGACGGGAATCCCCGACGCGGCGGGCCCATCCCGGCCGGCAAATTCATCTGAGGGCGGCCATCTATTAACGACGGAGCGGACAACAAACTGACGCGCGCCATTGTTTGCCGGGTATAAAACACAACCATCTGTACCGTCTCCACACCAACGGAGCCGCTGACCTCCTTTTCCCCTCTCTTTCTCTGCTCATTAGCTATCCTCAACCTCTTTCTCCGCCGCTTTCACTTTTCAAAGCCCCAAATGAGACCTAAATCGCTTGCAATACAGGTTAGCTCGAGGAGGGGAGGGGGGGGGGGCAACATCTGTCGCTAGGTACCCGCTCGCAGCTCGGGGTATCTCCTGCGAGGAACTTTGGGGATGTTTAATTCATAAACGCTGTCATCCATGTAAACCTCCTGATTTCATAATGACTAACTCTTGGTGGTTTAATTAATTTAATAATGCCTTTCAGAAGCCATAAATGAAAGGGCCTCTGAAGTGGCGCATTAATTAGCCGGCGCCCGCGCTAGTCGCTGTCAGACTGGTGGCTGTCAAGAGCCGGGGCGAGGGGAAGGGGAGGGCGGGCGGGCGGGCGAGGAGGATGGGCACGGCTGACGTGCCGGAGGTCGCGGGGTCGTGCCAATCACGCTCCTCGCCGCTCGTAATGAGTCATGATGGGCGCGCCTGCAACACGCGTGAGCGCGGCGGGGGGCCGAGGGGATCTGGGAGGAGGGGAAATGGGGGGGGGGGGGGGGGTCAACCTGTGGTCATGTCCGTAATTCGCCGGGACAACAACATATTTACATTGGCGCTAATAAGCTCGCCGCATTATGTTGCCGCTTGTATTTACAAGGGCCGCGCTCGCCTCGTTCGCTTTAATTGCAATCTTACGGCTTCCTTCCTGGCCGCGATGCAACGTTAAATAAATCAAAGTTCGTTAAAAAAAAAAAACGAAGAAGAAGAAAAAAGAGCCAGCCAGTCTCGCGCCGAAATCATCACAGAAAGACGAGATGATATTCGGGCGCGCATCTCATAAGGAGCTTGTTTTCCTCTCTCATATTTCATAAACATGAAGCGGCGGCGGCGGAGGAGGAAGCTTGTGTCTGTCCATTTATTACCATAAAAAATCAGCTGACTGAAGTATCTCACTATCCGTGCGGGCAATTAACTGTTTTGAGGAAAGGCGTAATACGGGACTTTGTAATGGTATCATTTGGAGTCAAGGCACAGATGCGCCGTGCGGAGCCATACTGTAATTAGAGAGAAACGCTGTACAGGTTTTCCACTAATTAGCAAATTATGCTGAAAATAGCATCAAGCTAATTAACAGTTATTATGGCATTTTTGAAAGTATGACTTTAATTAGCAAAGTCCTGACGCAGGCAATTTTCAAACTCGTCTTGGAGAAGATGAGGAAGAAGGCGAGGGGGATGAAGAAAAAAAAAAAAAGAGGAACACGGGGGCACGATCAAGAAGATGCCCGGATTACTATGTCGCCGTCAGAAAAGCGGAGGGGAGAGGGGGCGACCGGGCCCAGCTTCCGCGCGCGCGTCCGAATCTCCATCCAAATGAGGGGACATGTGCGCGGCGCCGCGTTTGCCAAGCCGGGCGCCCGGTGTCAGGTGGCAGCGGCGAAGACGGCGGCGAGCTCAGCTGGTGCCCGCGCCCGCTCGCTTATTCTACTCCGCTGCACATTAAAGGAGCTCTCGAGTGGAGCCGAGCCAGGCCGGCCGGCCAACCCGACGGCGGATTCCCACCAAAGCTTCCTCTGGCGCCATTTTTTTTCTATATTCTCATCCTACGACGATTTCAACCGTTAATTGTTGATACGGTGCGCGTGTGAGGTGTTTGGTGGCGGGAGGGGGGGGTGGGGGGGGGCAAACGTGTCTTGAAAGGCACCTGCGTGGCGGCTTTTTGAAGCGGGGAAGTGTCACAAATGGAAGCGGGGCCAAGAAGAAAGAGCGGGAGAGGAGGAAAGAGAGGAAGAGGAGGAGAGCGGGTGTGGACTGAAGGCGCTTTGAAGGCCCGGCGCGAGAGAGAGAACAGAAGTGCGCCTAGCCCCAGGCAGCCCGCAGCTCAGGCCCATTAGCTACACTGACCTTGCCCGCGCCTTTGTCTTTGTGCTCTCCTCCCGCTGCTTCCCCTTCTCAAGCATTCCCTTTTTGTTGTCTCCGAGCGAGATTGGGAAGGGGGCCGTAGCTTTCCGCTTTGGAAACCCTACCGCCGCGCGCGCGCGCCCGACCCGGAGATTGTGACATCACTTCTGCGCGCCTGACCGCAACTTGGCTAAAGTGGCCGGAGCGCTCGCCCCCGCTCCTCCGCCTCCCCTTACTTCCCTCACCCCCCTCCCCTCCCCCCCGAAGACCCTCAGGAGGAAACACCAGGGGGGAGGGTGCCGCATACGTGCACCCACTCTGGGCAGCCTGCCTCTTTATTGCCTGCCTCTCATTTGAGAGGATGGCGCCCGTCTGCCAAGTTTTGACACCGCCACATATGGCCTCCTCCATCAATCGGACTAATCAAGCATCAAGGGGAGGCAGGACCGGCTTAATTGCCAGCCAGATATAGCTGCTCTCACTTGACGCGCAACTGAAATAGAAGCAGGTCTGAGGAGGCTTGACAAGAGATGAATTAATACGCCGCCATTGTTCCCTTCGTCCCGGAAACGCCGGACTTTTGAAATGGGGGATTTGTACCAAAATCCAAAGCGAACTGCGGTATAGGAAATATTGGGAGGAAAATCACTTTTAAGAATGTAAAATGATCGTAATTGTAGCCGCGAAACGTTGCATTTTTAGTCAAATGTCACAACAGTTTTGATGGTGTAGCCTGGAGCCAAAAAAAAACAAAAGAAAAACCTGAATTTCTTTCGCGTCAACATTTTTCTCCTCTGAGGTGGAATGGGGCTAGCTAGCTAGCGAGCTAGCTCTTTCAAAATGCTCTCTAGCCTTAATGGTATTACAGTAGTGGGACTTGGCTCTTTTTTTGTTTTTTAGTGGAAAAACTACAGTGATATTTTACACGCATAAAATTGATTTTTCCCATTGACATCAGTTGATCAAAACATTTGTACATTTCTTATACAGGTTACAGCTTAGTCTAAAACTGAAAAAATAACCAAGTGCACCGAATGACTGAATTTAAATAAGTCAAAAAAAATCTCTATTTTATTGTAATGAAATTCAGGTTTCATTACAATAAAATCGGGAAAATAAGCCGTTTCCCTGGCATCGCCCCCCCACAACATTCGCCACGACGACTCTAAATAACATTATTATCTACAAAAAAGGTGTATCTAAAACATTTCAACATGAACGAAAGAAAAAATCAACGTAAATCAAGTTTCAACAACTGGTAACTACTTTATACAGCATTTATACAGGTTACAGGTTAGTCTAAACCTGAAAAAAATAACCGAGTGCACCCAAATGCCTGAATTTAAATTTTAAAAAATGACAATCCTTATTTTATTGCAATTACACAAAATCAGAGCCTATTCCCTGCCGTCATCTGCGGCCCCCCGCCCCATCGGGGTCCACTATTTGAGAAGACTGCATTTCTGAAATCTTTTCTTTGTAAATAATTAGCCGGTGTGTTTTTGCTTTTCCAAAAAAAAAAAACGTATCCAAGCATTTCCCCCATGCGCAAGGATGTTTGACTCATGGTTATTTTCTCCCCGAAACTGTCCGCGGCCCGCACGGATGTTTCCCCGCTATTGCAAATATTGCCCTAATGTAGCATCATCCACTTGTTAATAAGGCGCGTCGTAACGCGTGCGGCGTTTGCAACCTCCGGTTAGAGAAGCGTTCAGTCGGTTGTCGGGGAGTTTGATTTTCCCGTGCAGGCTGCGGCTCTCAGCTCCTCCAGAGTCCTTCAGGCGTTCTGTCTGCCTCTCTCAACTTCCTGTACCCCCCTCGCGGTACCCGCGCGCCCACCTAGCCGAGCCCCCCCCCGCCCCCCTACCGGGTTAGCAGCCGCGGAATAACTTAGCACACGGAATGAGGAGGCGAGATCAACGGCGGCCGTCCATTCATCTCCGCTTTCTCCTGTCACTCTCCCGCTCGGGTTTGTAAACACCGAGGGTCCGCGGCTGAGAATGGCCTTTTGTCCGGCGTGTACTTTGGCCGCGGCTCCTCTCATTCACTTCAAAGGTAACAAGTGACAGATGTCTGTCTCGGCGCCGCCTTCGCCGTACGCCCGGGCGCCGCGATAGCATCTGGCCTGAATGTCAAACTGTGAATGTTGCCCGAGAATGCGCCGGTGCTTATGCCAATCTCATTGTTATTAATGTCAGGGACGTTGCCTACAGAGGTGTTTAAGATACCGCCCGCCGTTCGCGTGGGGAAGCGCTGGAGGAGGAGGCCCACTCTGCCCGAGCGACGATTGATAGAACGGATCAAATGCGAGCGTGATAAAGAAGGCTTACGATTGGGTGCGGATCTTGCGTAGGGTCGGACCCTCGCCGAAAGCGCATTTTATATTTAGTTTGAATCGCGTTCGAATTTGACGTGTCTTAGCAGCGCTTGGGATCCCCCCGAGGGCTTAAAATAATCTTCTCCATAAAGATGCTTCTCAATGAAGACTCAAAATTGGACTTTGAATGGTTGTTCATTTGACTACATGATTGACTGGCGACCAGTCATGCTAATGGATCCAAAACTCCATGTAATGTGTTCAGGATCGGCAGAAACCTCCTTTAGGACAACCACTCATGAAAACGAATGGCTAATATAGTTTTGCAGTTGATTTTGGGTGTAATTCCACTGTCAACCAGTAGATGGCAGAACATTTTGAGAAGCGCTGAATTTTTTTAGGAAATTCTCTTTCATTCTGCGTTTTGCGCCTACAGAAAGCGATGTCTATGGGGGTATTTTTAAATGTACATTTTTTGACATGATTATTGATGTATCGGCTGGTAAGAAATCAATATGACAGTTGGTGAGTTTGTTCCATTAGAGTCAAAGTCCTTGGAACGTCCTGCATTATTTATTTGTTTGTTTGTTTAAGTGGCATTTCAACAATTTAAATTTTGGAAAATTATTAACCCTTGAAAATATATGTGATTTTCTAAGACGAACTACTGAATTTTAAAACACTGCCCCCCCCCCCCCCCCCCCCCCCCCAAATAATAAAAATAACATGTTGCAGTCATTTCCTTTTTTTTTTTGTTTGTTTGTTTTTTTTAATATAGGGTTAGGGCTTTAATGAGTTCATAAATATATGCTTACATTTTAAGCAACATGTTGATATTTGATGCCAATCTGAACCCTTCACAAACAATAATAATCATTTTTATTTCCAAATATTGATTATTGTCCTCCATGGCCCCTGATAATTGCACCCATCCATGGGCTAACATGTTTTGTTTTTTTAATGAGTTATTAAGTTTATTTTTCAAGTGAATGAATTTCATTTCAAAATTTAAATTTTGGAAAATTATTAACCTTTGAAAATTAATGATTTTCTTCGAGAATTTTTCTCATTTTAAAACAAAGCCGTCTAAAAACATGAGAAATAAAAATTATTATTATCATTATTAAATTAAATTATTTCTCTCCTATTTTTTTTATATTATATTATATTATATACTTACATTTAAAGCACTCATGACACTAATATGACGCCTTCCAAAATAATATTTGTTTTTAATCCCCACATATTGATTATTGTCCTCCTTAACCATTAATAGTTGGTATTGGCTCTGAAAAAAGAAATATCAATTTTTTGGTAAGATTTTTTTTTCTCATTTTAAATATCAGTTTATTCATTTAAAGCAATGTTTAAAGAAAGAGGCCACATGTTCCCAGATCTATTTTGAGAACTTTTGGGGTCTCGCGGAGCTGCCAAATGTGAAATGTGGGTCACAAGCTGAAAAAGTCTGAAAGAATCATGCCCGGCGTGACGACTTTTGGCCGCGGGGCCCGATGGTGGAAAAGCAAACCGGCAGTAAAGCAGGAGCGGAGCGGGATTAAATCGCTTCATTGGAGTTGAAAAGCGTCGAGGAAAAAAAAAAAAAAAAAAGGTGCTTGCGTTTTTTTGAGCGGCTAATCACAGCACGGCGCCGTGTTTGTTTAACGTTTTCTCCTGGCCGCCGCCGCCTGCTTGCGGTATTTACATGTTTAATTGAGAAGTGTGCCGGCGTTTCTTGCGCCCATCTGCCGAGTCCCTTCCTCTTATCAGCCTCATTCCTCAAACTGACAGCTCTCCCACTCTGCATATCTCGCCTCCGCTCCCGTGCCACTTGTGCGCTAACTCCGCTCGCCCGCCTCTCCCTCGTCCCCCTGCAGCCTGTCACGGCCCGGATATGAGTAATGACAATGCGTTTTGCCTCAAATCAAACGCGTAAGGAGAAGGGAAATCAACCCGAGTGAGGAGATGGTCGTCGAACTCCCTTCCCGCCGTTTTTTTTTTCTTTTTTCGGTATTATCCTTATTATTCCTCCGCCTTTTTCGCCCGCATCTAAATCACCACCTGTCACATGCAACACGTGTGTCATTGTATCCCCATCAGCGTGTTTCATTGTACACGCAAGCACCTCTGAAGAGCCGCCTCTTATCAGTGGAGTGTCAGAAAGACCCCCCAACACACCAACCCCCCCTTTTTCGCCGCCTTTTCCTAAACGCTTTTCTATTAGGAGCAACGTTGTGTCGCAGTGATAGCACCAGCTTCTCCACTTCATCATCTATAATCCCAGTAGGCATCAATGGAGTCCTTAGCGTCGCCATCCACACCAAAGGCTTTGTGGCCGGACGCAAAATGAAAACACGCTTAAATGAGAGGGAAAATCTGAGGGATTGTGACAGGAAACGGGGCCCCGAGCGAGAGTTGACGCGGATGTCTTTTGATGACGCTAACGGCGCTGCTACAATTGTCATTATTGCGGTTATTTGTTCTAATTAGGCACGGGTGTTTGACGGGTTCAATTAGCGTATTTTTCAAACTATAAAGCGCACCGCTAGGAAAGCTACAGCAGCATAAACGAAGCAAAAAAAAAAAAAAAAAACACATTTTGTCACGGATAAGCCGCGGCGGACTATAGGCCGCGGGGACAGACCCTCAATTAATGACATATCTCAAAACGTTTTCCATATATAAGGTGCACCGGGTTATAAGGCGCACCCTCAACTAATGACATATTTTAAAACTTTTTCATTCACAATAGAGTAATACTCAAAGTAAAAGCAATAATAACTCAAATAATAACTCAATGTCAATATGAGCAACCTTGTTCAACTGTAAACACACAAAAGAAACAGGTAAAGCTTACTTTGTCACTTCATTCCCCATCTACCAATCCCAATATTGATCCATATATAAGGCGCACCTGATTATATGGCGCACCATCAGCTTTTGAAAAAAATTAAGGCTTTTAGCTGCGCCTTATAGTGCGGAAATTACGGTATATCAAATTTACACCACAAACTTAAATACAAGATCTTATTTAATTTATGCATTGTTTACTCTATTTTTTAAAGTTTTTGAGCACACCCCTTGATTCACATCTTTTCAGTTCTATTTCATAGTTTTACCTTGAATAGACACTTTGAACTCACATTTGTTTTACCGTGGATTGTCATATTGGCTTTTGGATTAATGCACAGCAGGGCTCAAATCATGAGAAAAAAGTTGCATCTTCTAGTCCACACGAGTCAAACTCCAGTCCTCGAGGGCCGGTATCCTGTATGTTTTCTTACATTCTCTCTCAACCACACCTGATTCAAATGATTACAATCACTTTCAAGCTGCGAATCATTTGGATCAGGTGCGTTGGAGAGAGAAAACCAGAAAACATGCAGGATACCGACCCTTGAGGACCGGAGTTCGACTAGTCCAAACCCATGCTGTTAATCAAATCAAGTTTGTATTGCACCGATTACTCATTCCAATAATCATATCGTTGCTAAATCGCAAAGTATACTTTTCAAACCGTTTTTAGAGGCGCATCAAAATTCAACAAATAAATGGTCAAATCTTAACGGGCCGTAGTTTGCGCATACCTGCGTTACACCGATCAGATATGTTACGTTTTATGAAATTTGCAATAACGACCACCAGTTCAAGTCAAAGCGAAACCCGCAGACCCTTTTCTTACTATAAATAACGCTCCTTGAATCTAACAGAACATATGTAGGGCATTAGAGTAGAATAATTTATTTACACTAACCGAACGGCGTGACAGATAAAAACAACGTTAAAAGCAGCGATGGTTGACAGGCGCTCTCTCTCTCTCTCTCTCTCTCTCTCGCACAAGAATGGCGAGATGAAAATTTCATCTCGACGCGAACTTTCAACAGCTCCCCCAAAAAAGGAAAGAAAGAAAGAAAAAAAAAAGTCTAAAATGATGTTTCCGCCCTCCCCGGCATGCCGGAGCCCCGCTGGGAGCGTGAATGTGATCAGCAGCATCCCCACCACGTCTCCTCATTATTGAGTAAATAGGTTTGGGCATGTCCTCAGTAAACAAAGCCAAGACTGACAGTTAAGGGAGTGAGGGGAGTCGGAGGCGGCCTCGTTCCCAATTAGAGTCGCCTCAGGCAAAACTTTAAAGAGGAGATCAATCCTACAGATCGCTAAACTGATCCTGTCACAGGCTGGGGATATTTAAACCGTGGCGCCGAGCGCAGCCGTGCCGGGCACTCCTCCGTACGCTTGCAGCGTACGCGCTAATGACTTGGGGGTAGGCTCTCTCACCAGGATGCGCACCCCACCGCGCGCCCGCCCCGTGATTGACGGCTCAAATCGGACCTCAGCTGCGGTTCTCAGCGCAGTAGGGGCCAGATGGGGGAAATAGTGATTTACGTCCCCCCCCCCCACTTCCTTTTTAAGTATGCAGCCCCTCAACCGGCAGATATTCCTTAATTGTCTCCCTCACTTACCTGAGAGCTTCTTTCCCATCAAAGATGCAGAGCGCATTTCAAATTAACCCGAGATGTGTTGATATGTCTTTTTTTTTTGCTTCAGTCGGACTTATTCAAATGCGTCCGTCTCTCGGCGTTAGAAAGGTGTGATTTTAATCACCCGGTCCGGGGGTCGGCAACCTTTAATACTCGGAGTCGTTTTGACGGACCGTCACGAGGAAAAGGGAGCCGGCCGCAAAGCCTTTTTGACGTCTAACTTCCAGCCGTCCGTTATCTGTAGCTGCTTATCCTCGCTGGGGTCACTGGCTAGCTGGCGCCTATCCCAGTTGTCTTAGGGGGCAGGGGACATCCTGGACTGGTTGCCAGCCAATCGCATGACAGAGAGATCAACAACCATTCACACACCCAAACACATCTAGGGACGAGTTAGGGCGTACGATACACCTGCCGTGCATGTTTTCGAAGCAGAAGTGCCCGGGGAGAACCCGCGCAGGCTCGGGGAGAACATGCAAACTCCACACAGGGATTTGAACCGGACTCTGAACTGTAAGACAGACTTGCTAAATACTCTCACTGAGCCACCTTCGTCTAACTGTTTCTTCTTAATTTATATTATATATCATTATAATTGTGTATTACCATATATTACTATAAATAATGTAATTTTTATTTTAATTATATTATGTGAGTATGTATTATATATTTACTATATACTGTATTATACCTTTACATATTTATTATGAATCTTGTGTTTTCATATTTTGTGTGTATCTTATATATTATATATTATTGTTGTGTAAATATATATTATATGTTTATTATAAAATTATTTTACGTTTAATTATATTTGGTTTTATATTTATATTATATTTTTGTAATGTATTAATAATATAATTCTTTTTATTTATCAGATTAAATACGTTGTTAGATTAAATATCTGTAAATATTAAATATTTATATATTATTACGTGAATATATATATATATATATATATATATATATATATATATATATATATATATATATATATATATATATATATATATATATATATATATATATATATATATATATATATATATATATAAAGAATTATTTATCATGGGTCAAAAAAAAAAGACAGACCCAGCATTTGGGTGAACTTAACCCAGCTTTCTGTGTTTTGAGGGTTTTTTTTTTCCCCAAAATTGTCTTCCAAAAATTGACCCAGTTTTGGGGTCGTTTCATGCAAAACAACCCAGAAAGTTCAAATCGACCCAAATATTGAGTCTGTCCTTACTTGACCCATAATTGAGTGTGTAAACTCAAAAACGTTTCTGCGTATCCTACTCAATATTTGCTCAATTTGTAAAACAAACCCAGTATTTGCGGTCGCCTTGTACAAAATGATCCATTCTGGGGGTTGTTTTGTCCAAAACCCCAGAAAGTTTACAAAAGTATGACGTCCGGGTACTTTTAAACCACCGAAATCAGCCAAATGGAGTAAAAATAACTCGCGCGATTCAAGGGCGTAAACAAAGTCAGAGAGGAGCCGCGGGTCGCAGACCCGGTCAAAGCCCGACATCCCGCTAAGGCGGCGGAATCTCACCCGCGCGCCTACAAGCGGGCGGCGGCGCGCGCGCGGAGGAACCCGACATTTAAACGAGGCGAATGATGCATTATGGATATGAGCCGGCTTCCCGCGCCGGCCAATTAATCACGATCATAAAAAGGCAGGAAGACAAAACAGGAGCTCGCCGCTAAATTGCCGGCATCCGGCGCGACGGCAAATTTTGCGACGATAAAGAAAATCTTAAAGAGGGTTCGGGCTTTCGCTCGCGCCTCTTATTGGGAGTCGTTCGCTTTCAACTTTATTTGCGGATTATTGCAAATCCCCCGTACAAATCATATCATGAAATCATGTAGCTGAGACATTGGATGTGTTCTGCTAATGCTCAAGGAAGATCCCCTGAGGGAGCCATTGAGTGCGAGGAGAGAGGCGGATGGAGGGTGAGAAATGGAGGCAGAGCCGCTTTCGCGGGACGCGGCGGCAACGGCGAGGGGAGGGGAGGTGAGGGGAGGGGAGGGCGGCGCCAGTCAAGCTGCACTTTATCCTGACAGATCTCCTTTACACACTAATTTCCTTGTTAAAGAAGAGAAAATGGCACTCAATCCGGAGAAATCCCTTTCTCCTGGCGAAGGCCTGTCAGCCCGAGAGATGAGTGGATACCGGCCGGGCTTTTCCCGCCTCCGCCGGGCCCCGCGGCGCCGGCCGCCGTTCCCGTCCTCGTAATTAATACGCCGTCGGGATATAACGAAGCGTACCCGCCGTACGCGCGTTCCGGCCGCCGCGTCGACAGCGGTCGTTTAGCCGACTCGCCGGAAAATCAAACGTGAGGCCCATTGATTTTTTCATCATGTCATCGCCGTCGCAAATGGCAAACAAATCATGTAGCAACATTTCACGCTCGCTGGCTGCGTAAAACAACCCCGGCGATGAGACGGGATTCATCACGGCAAATTTAGGAACGCGACGAAGTGTCTTCGCTCCAATTTGAAGGGGAGCGATGAACAAAAAAAATGCAAGCCTGCCGAGACAGCTACCATATCCTCCTGAAATCTAACCTATTCATTTTTGTCCACAGCGGTGGACATTAGTTCTTGCTCTATATCCGATGTCACTAGTAGTTTTTAGACACAAAAACTTCCCAAAAGTACAAACACAGAGAATTGTAAAGAAAGTCCAATTTCCTCCCGAGACTCATCCTATTCATTTGCGTCCACTTTTGTGGACATTAGATCTTGCTCAATATCTTTTGACCTATATTTATACCAAGCCCCGATGTCACTATTATTTTTGATGCACAAAAACCTCCCAAAAGTATAAACACAGAGCATTGTAAAGGAAGTCCTACTTATTCCAATTTCCTCCTGATACCCATCCTATTCATGTGTGTCCACTCTAGTGGACATTAGTTCTTGCTCAATATCTTTTGACCTATAGTTATACCAATCACCATTGGCACTATTATTTTTGATACACAAGAACTTCCGAAAAGTACAAACCCAGATCTTTGTGAACAAACATGTTCCAATATCCTAGCCCATATTCACTTGTGTCCACTGTAGTGGACATTTGTTCTTGGTCTATATCCTTTTAACTGATACCACGAGTATTCTTGACACACAAAGAATTCCCAAAAGTATGATGACAGATCCATTGTAAGAGAAGACCCTCTAGTTTTAATGTCTTCCTGAGACATCGCCCTATTGATTTGTGTCCACTGTAGTGGACACTGGTTTTTGGTCTGTATCTTTTGACTCTTTTGAGCGACCCTACTAAGTCCTAGTTTGCTCTGTAGAGGACATCCTGCCCTTTTCAGTGGTGTCTAGGGGGATATATGACTTATTTACAGCATACTTCATAACTTATGCAGTTTTACCTTGAGAATTTTACATCAGAAAAATCAAGGGACCAATTTTGCGGCACAAAACCCTCCCAGATTACAGGGAAAAAAATTAATAATAATACCGTGGTTTATCGCGAGAGTTTCTAGGAAAATTTATCGTCCGTAAAATTGCGCTATGGCGACAGACCTAATTTGAAGTCAGCCGCTCAGTCTGCATGTTTCTCCTCTCCCCAGATTACAATTCGGGGTTTGACTCAGATGGGGGGGGGGGGGGGGGGGGGGGGGGGGGTCATGTCAGGACTACTTTTGAGAAATCTCGGTAACAATTCAGATGCGATCGATAAGGAGTGACAGTTTATTCCGAGGCTTAGCGCGGCGATGGCGGGCCAGGCCTCCGGTCCAGAGGAATGAATTTGTTTTGTATTTGATTTTCCCATTAAATTTATTACCGCCCGCCGCCCTCCCCCCGTCGCTCCCCGCCGGCTCTTTTTTTTGGCTGGCTTCCTACGCCCGCCGTCTCCGCCTCACTCTTGTCACTCAGCCGTAAACGTCCGGCGATCTCTCGTCCCGTGATTTCCATGTCCTCACTTTTCATCCGCTTTCTGATTGCTTCACACCCCCGTGTCGGCACGCTCGCCGCCGACCCCCGCGAGATGACGGGAGGGGCGGGCGGAGCGGGGCGGTTACGGATACTCGCCCTTTGTAACACTTCATCATATCGGCTGAGGACAGAATGGAGTTGAGAAACATTTTCTTACAAAATGGTGCTTTGGCGCACAATGGTATGGTAAATCTATTACCACTCTGTCAAGGGAAACCACTTGAGGCAAAGTGAGGAAGCGCAACCCTGAAAGCGGACCCCGCTTTCTCTAAAGTGTTTTCCGAACACCCCCCACCCCTCCTCGCCCCCACTTTCTGGATGTAAGGGTCATTGAGGGAGCCAATCGGAGGGGGGGGGGCGACCAGTCAGGGAGCCAACGGCGCGAACAGGACACAAGCCAGCTGATGAAATTCATCCATACTTCTCACTTATGATGACATGATTGATTTTCCCTCAGAGTGCTCAAATGTAGGATTGTCTCCTCCGCCACCCCCTCCCCAATTTTCCCCCCTTCAGCACCCCTCATCTCCTCTCGCATCCCGGCCGCCTCAATCCAACCCGCCCACCCGCACGTCCATCCGAGCGCCACGCCGGCAGCTAATGGATAAAGCCTCTGTCTGTCCGGGCGGCGGCGCGGGGCTTGACGAGTGGAAGAACAACTGCGGCGAATGAAGGGTGAAATCTGAGAGCGCAATTTTCCGTCTGTCAATCTCCCCCCCGTCAGAAAGAACAAGTTGACCACCAATCAGCTGAGTCGATTCGGGGCTGTCGGCCTGAGTGACAGCCGTCGCGCCGCCGCATTAACACGGCCATGAGAGAGGCGCGGCGGGGGCGGGGTCGGACGCTCGCGCCGCCGCGCCTGGCTCATTCGATTTGGAGATGCGATTCGCATTTTTCCGCCTTAACAAATGAACAAACTGACAGGTTAATGCATAACATGTCACTCCATAATTCATGCCTGTGAATCCCGGAGCCTCCCTATCATCCGCTAGGTGCTTGAAAATACAACCAATTAAACAATATTTAATTATTAAAGGTAGAAAGTGAAGGAGAAACATGCCTTAAAAAACTCTTGCTGGCAGTCAATTATGATAAAACTTTAATGAGGCTGGATAGAGAGCCATAAAAACTGATAGCCCCTCCGCCATGAATTATATATCCATATCGATTTTGTTTCTTTGCTATAAGAATCGCAGGTAATCGTATGTTACCGCATGTAAAGTGCACTTCCCCGGCGAGGATAAATATTAACTATCAAATATATATGAGGGCACGTGTGCATTTATGACCACGTTGGAAACGAAGAGATGGGATGGCTCGGGGGCGGGGCGGGGCGGGGGGGGGGCGTCCGGCGGGACCGCGTGAAGGGTGCCGCGTCTGACAGGAAGAGAGACCCTTAGCGCCGCCGCCTTGATATGTTACCTAGTTAGCGTCACGGAGAGAGGAATAAATAGTTCTTTATTATTTGTGGTCGCCATCATGTCTCTCCTAATAGACAGGCCATAGTGAGTTTAAACCGCATTATCCTCGGCGAGACCATCGCAATTACTCTTGAGAGCCGCCTCTGATGTGTGGATAAGGCGGGTCGCCCGTGTCTTAATGAACACAAACAATGCCAAATGGAGGTAAGGAGCGCTGAAGGGAATGATAATGGCCGGGGAGGCCTCCTTTTAATAGAGACGGGCGCTAAGTTGTCTGCCGTGATCCACGGCCATGTTGGAAAGCGCCCACGTCGGACATCTTTCTCCGTGATCCCATTACGCCGTCGATCCCACGTTTTGTTTTTTTTTTGCGCGGCCTTCAAATCGCATTTGCCGCGCGCGTGTGTGCGCTGCCGTCATTGTCGGCGCGTCCCGCCTTGTAGGACGCCGCGGAAAGGTCAAAGGGCGGATCGGCGTGACATCCGGGGAGAGGGAGAGAGTCTGTGAGCTAGCGGCGAAGACTGGGTGCTAGCTAGGTTAATTGATAAACTGCCGCTCCACTTCATTAGTCAGACAGAGCGGGCTTAACGAAGGAACACAAGAGAGCGTGTCACTCGGAATATGTTAATCATGAGCGGCCATTATGGGGCTTCCTTCCCTTTCACCTGTGAGGTCCGGCCGAGCTGTTTATTAAACAGACGAAAACAAGATACAGTTGGCGCGTGCCGATACGAGCGTTTTACTCGTGATACGGTGCCGATATCGTTCCTCGAATAGGGTACGTGAAGGCACGTCGTGAGATAACAGAGTCTAATCTAATGAGTGCGTGGTTAGGGACAGGTCGTTTTTCTTTTCGGATTAAGAGCAAGTCAATTGGAATGTGAGGCGTGTAACGTATAGCTTAATTTGTATGTTTTAAACAGATTGGTTTCATCAGTGGTGCAGTTTTAAAGCAGACGAGCCAAAATGAATAAATAAAAGAGATGATGTTATGATATTTATCTTCTTGCTGAATAAAATATGCCAAGAGATACCACCTGAGACAAAAATTATGGACTCATTCTTTGCCAATCATTTTTAGACCCACCTTAATCCTAATACTTAAAAATGAGCCCATTTTAGGCTCCAAATATTCGGCGCCGAATATCAAATAAGCATGAATGTCATGAATCATATTTTCTGCACCATACAGCACACTGTATTGTATGGCATATTCTCGATTATGGAGGCTATTCCTCTTCTTACGCCATACATAGAGTGTTTCCCAATTTTTTTATTTTTTTTTTACTACCAGCGTACATCCTGTAATTATTCCATAATATTTTCTGATTGGTTCATTGCTGCCAGCGTGCATATTCTACGTATTATATAATGTTCTCTGATTGGTTTATCGCTGCCAGCGTGCATACTGGATGAATTACATAGTGCTCTCTGATTGGTTTATCGCTGCCAGCCTGCATACTGTACATATTACCTAAATTTCTGTAATTGGTTAATTGCTGCCAGCGTGCATACTGTACGTATAAAATACTGTTCTCTGATTGGTTTATCGCTGCCAGCGTACATACTGTACATACTGCATACTGTACGTATTACATACTGTTCCCTGATTGGTTTATCGCTGCCAGCGTACATACTGTACATATTACCTAATGTTCTCTGATTGGTTTATCGCTGCCAGCCTGCATACTGTACATATTACCTAATGTTCTCTGATTGGTTAATTGCTGCCAGCGTGCATACTGTACGTATTCCGTACTGTTCTCTGATTGGTTTATCGCTGCCAGCGTGCATACTGTACATATTACGTAATTCTCCGCGTACGTAATGTAAGTGTTTCTTCCCTAATGTTCGTGTGTGGGCGGGAAATGGCCTGAAATTC
Organism: Hippichthys cyanospilos; assembly: GCF_059441005.1. Lineage (NCBI taxonomy): Eukaryota > Metazoa > Chordata > Actinopteri > Syngnathiformes > Syngnathidae > Hippichthys > Hippichthys cyanospilos. The sequence continues at coordinate 4,082,276 of NC_142376.1, forward strand.
AGTCGAGCAGAGTATGTATAACCAAAGTCTTACAGTAGCATCTCTACCGATTTTAGGACCCCACACAAGGCTTGCTGGACTGCAGCGCAACTATGGATTTTCAAAAAAATTGCCGTTCGGGAAAATGCGGTACTAATAACCGTACCGGCCTTGAAAAGAACGTACGGGTTTATTTCTAATCTTGACACCTCTAAGACAGAGGCAAAGAGCTGTCCCGGGTGTTATTGAATATAAATATCTCATGAGCGTGTAAAAAATGCATCGTTTGGCCTTTGCACAAAAGACGGGCGGCTAATACAGCGGGCAGGTGAGCGGCGCACTTGACGTACGTAGCGGAGGTGAGGGCGTCGGGGGAGCGCCGGGGCCGAAGCGCGAGGAGGCTTTTTTTTTAATTTTTTTAGCGTTGCCCGGCCCTTCCGCTTAAGTGCACATGGCTGGGAGGAAGCCGGGACCTCCAGCTCTGACCTCTGCGCATGTATATTTAATAGGCCATCAGTTGGCCGGGGCAGCGCTCTGATCAGGATTCAGAGAGGGGCTTTGAACACCCCTGTGTATTCCTGAGCGTGCAGCCTCAAGCTGCTCTCCCCAGCTGTGTCAATCCGACAGCACTGTTACAGGCACCCAGACAAGGCGGCGGGCTCTCCAGCGCCAGCGCCTAATGACTACAGCAGCCAGAAGAAGAAGAAGAAGAAGAAGAAGAAGAAGAAGAATAGGGGGGTGGGGCGGGGGGCGCAAAACAAACAATAACATTTGGCGCGTGGAGCTCTGCTACCATCTAATGAGTGCTTTTAAAAGCTGAAATATTGCGCCAGCTGACGTGCCGGGGGTTACATCAGCGGCGCCATCTCGCACGTTGCGCTCCTCCTTAATAATAACAAAAAAGGCAATCACGCGCCGAGCGCGCCGCCGCGTAACGACGCCGGCAACGAGATGGCAAACGGAGAAGTGCCACTCGTGTGTCTTTTCTTCTAACAAGGTATCACCGCGCCTTGAATCGAGACGGCTCGCTCTCTCTCTCCCCCCCACCCGCGAGTGTGTGTGTGTGTGTGTGTGTGTGTGTGTGTGTGTGTGTGTGAGAGAGAGAGAGAGGGCAGCTTAACGAGGGCGGTTCATTTGACAGGCAATTAGTTTGCCGAGCTGCTATTGACAGGCCCCGCGCTTGTGTTTGTTCAACAGCTCTGGGTGAGTTCCACGCTCCCCGGGCTACGTGACAAAGCACCTCCGACAGGGAGCTCCTGATCTCCGCCGAGGCTCGGAGGCTGGCGCTGGGAAGGGGGGGGGCGGGATGTGTGACAGCCTAGCGAGAGGGCGGGGGAGAGATCCAGCACCCACAAGGGTCTATTAGAGGGTTTTGTTGCAAGTTAATGTGACTACAACACGCTTCTTGTGTTGTATTTGGAAAAAAGGGGCCCGAGCGATGATGTTGTCATTTGTTGTGTGATTGCAGGGGATAGGGGAGGCTAATCTTTGCAGATGCGAGTCGGGGAGGGCGGGGGCGAGGCAGAGAGGCGAAATATAACAAGATCCAAACACTCTTTTATCCCGGCAAATCCCGTATTCTAATGCAAAGGCCCATCCCTCTTTGAGTTGCAAGCGTTTGGTTTGTAGAGCCGCCGCGGCGATCAATATCATTATTTTCGCAGCCGATCGAAGCGCCTTCACCGAGTTAATGGGGGATTGAGGTGGTAAACGTTTACCCTCTCGCTGTCAGCAGAGCACTGGTCCATAGTGGGCCCGGATGACAGCGCCGGGGGCCCCCGCTGTGGACACACTGTGTGGAGACGTCGCGACGGGCTGCACGGACTGTCAAGCGCCTGTCGCGCCCCCGACGGCCCCGCGTGTGGACGTTTGAGTCCGAGCGCCGGCCGGCGGCGGAAACGACAAAATCAGGAACGGGGTCGAGAAAATGCGGGGATTGTTGTGAAGGGAAAAATGCGAACCCATTTGATATCAAAGGGGGTCCCGATCGGATATTCGAACGGGATATCGGTCCGATATCAGCTAACAAACGGTGTCAGATTCAGGAATGGGCGTTTACCGACATCAAGTATCGCAAAAGGCAAGATCTGAGTCAAAAACAATCTTTTGCAAAAGAAGGAGAGCACACAGAGATTTTCCAGTAATCTCGAGCTCTCCTCGTCGTTTTATCACAAAGAAGGCGGTCACAAGTTTCGCAATTAACTAGCTAGCTAAGCAGCTACGTAGCTAGCTCGACAGATAGATAGATAGATAGATAGATAGATAGATAGATAGATAGATAGATAGATAGATAGATAGACGCTTAGCTAAATAGCTAGCTGCTTAGCTAGGTAGCTAAGCAGCTAGCTAGCTAAGCAGCTACGTAGCTAGCTTGATAGATAGATAGATAGATAGATAGATAGATAGATAGATAGATAGATAGATAGATAGATAGATAGATAGATAGATAGATTTTTTTTTTGGCGGGGGGGGGGGGGGGTAAAAATATATCGGTCATCATCCAAAAGATGGAATCTACAATTTCCTTTTTCGGATTTCCCCGGTGTCTCGTCTCAAGTTTTAAACAATGTCAAGGAGGATCGTCAGATGTAAATTCCCACGCACTCGGGATGCGTTAAATCAAACAAAACGCGGCTTTCATGTGGCCGCCGGCTTCCCCCAAATTTATCGGAGCAACAAACTGCACTCATGTGCAAGTCGTTCCCCCCACTGGGAGTTTTTGTCCCACAGTTGTTAGCACACACATTGTTTGAATGAACAAGCTGTGTGTGACTCAAAAGGGGTCATAACAAACATTGTGGCAAAATATACACACTTCCAATTACATCACTTCAAAGTTCATTTCGCTGCGTTGTAACGACCACCAGAGCTAGCTTAAGCGCAGAAGCGACATAGCTCCGTTTACACTTGCCGTTAAATGCGTCACAATTTTCATACTTTCTTTCATTGTATTCTTCTATCTCAACGACCGCTTACTTTTATCTCTACAGTTCATAAAGGATTTATGAGGCTGCCAGTTTGAGTCTGGAATGAATTAATTTGCTTGTCGTGAAAATTAGAACATCTCGGAAGCATCGCAAAATGCTTTTCCAAGGTTCCTCCATACTCAATAGTAGGCATAGGTTTTACTCTTACTCAACTACTAACATGCCGAAAAACGGGTTGACTGTTTACCGTGGTGTTAAAAAAATGTGAATAACTGCTAATAATTGCTTTTCTTTTTTGATTAATACAACAAAGGCTGAATATGATTGGCAGCTTGCAGACTGGACTCAAGAAGACGTCTGAACACATATACATATATATACATTACGCTTGCATGCCTAAACCAATAAATCCGCAAAATTTTGGTGATTTCCCCACTTCTAGAAGATGATTGGACGAACTTAACCAATCAAAATGAAATTGTGAAGCTTAGCACACCCTCTGTGCGCTTTTTTTTAAATCTAACAAGGTGGTTCTCAAGACAGTACTGTAAAAGGGCAAAGGCAAGTGCTTATTTTTTATTTATATAAACATGTATAAGTAATGTAAATGTATTCGTCTTAGGCTCACAAGTGATAACATTTAGAAAACATGTCACATTATTTTAGAAGATTATTTTTCAAATTCTAGTGCACCTCACTGTGAAAATACGGCGCATTTTGACAATAACTGGACTCATGATACGGTATCATTAGCGCTTGCAGAGTTGACTCGGCAAGCTGCCTCTGCTCGGTATGCATGAAGGATTTTGTCTTAAAAACGATTTACCAGTGTTAGGGCAATGTGACTTACTAAGAACAATCTAAAAAACAAGCAAAATATTCATTCATTTATTAATTCATTCAAACATGATACACTTTTCTTGATGTCGCAGTTCAATTCGATATTTTTTCCGCAAATAAAATAGGATTGTTTTCAATGGAAAAAAAACTGAGAGGTAATTTTGATATTGTGATAGGCTGCACAGTATGAAAATCTAACGATTAAGCTAGTTTTCGCAACATGAATTGTAACCGCTACGTGGATTAGCGACAGAATACGGCGCCTTCAAACGACATCATCACCAGAGAAGAACTCAAACCAAGTACCCTCTCGAAGTTCGCTTCCGAGAGGCAACCAAAGCGGCGACCACCCCATCCGACTGTCAGTCATGTTTTTAGTTTGAGCCGAATGCTAATAGGCTAAGCTCCGCGCGGGACGCCGCCGACTTCCCGGCAGCCTCTAGCTAGCGCAGCATAACAACCCCATTCGCCGCGATCCGTCGGTAATGATAAGCAACGTCTCCAAACAATATTTGGGCGGTCGCTCGCCGACCGCGGATCAGATGCTCCGTCGGCTGTTTTTTGAGCAATGACGACGCCGGCTGCAGCTGGCGGCGGCAAAACAACTCCTCTGCTACGGCAACATATGCTAAATAGCTCTTCAAGTGCGCAGATGCGTGGCCGTAAAATACTTCCCCTGTCTGCGTATCTGCATCACCCAGATGGGTTCCAAGCTGTGCCAAAGCGCATCTCATCAGCTGCCGTGAACTATGGCGTCACATGACCGCCGCAGATATGCGCGGCGCTATTCTGTGGCGTCTTGGCAGCGCACCGTCCGGTCATGCATCATTGGCCGTGGCGGGTGGTCAGGGCCAGGAAGGCCTTCGCCGCCGGCCAAAATGCAATCACAAGCATTGACCCGGGTAATTGACAGCCCACTAAAAGCTTTATGATTGCCTATAGATGCCGTGAGATGGCGGCAAGTCTCTACTTTGGTCTAATTTAAACTTCTGTGCTAGCAAAGATGGGCTATAGTGTTTGCAAATATATACGTGATATGATTGGGTTAATTTGACTTCTTTTGGCCCAACATTTTGGATTAAAAAAAAACAAAAAAACTCCAGAGACACCGCCTATTTGCGTCCACTGCAGTGGACATTTGCTTTTGTTCTGCGTCTTTTGACTGATTGGCGCTTCCTCACTAAATCCTGGTGTGCTCAATAGAGGACATTCTGGTCTTTCCTATCGTGTTTTATGTGTTTGGGTGGGATGCATTTAACTTTGCTATGTCGCTGAGGCAAAATGGACACAAGGGTGGACACATATGAGAAGCAGGGGTCTTGGATATGTTTTGGTTTATTTTTGGCACAACTGTTTTTCAGTGATATATGACCCAATTTTGGTTATTTTTGGGCTACAAATATCCCCCTGAGACCCCGCCTATTCATTTGCGTCCACTAAAGTGGACATTTGTGTTTTGGGGCTTTGTCTTTTGACGAATTGGAGTTTCCTCACTTGCTAAGACGAAATGGACACAAGGGTGGACGCACATGAGAAGCCAGGGTCCCGAGGATATGTTTTGGTTTATTTTTGGCTCATAAATTGGTTTTATTTGACTTAATTTGGCCCAACAAATATGAATACCCACTGATTCATTTGTGTCCACTATAGTGGACATATGTTTTTGTGTTTTGTCTTTTCACTAAATGGAGTTACCTCACTAAGTCCTAGTTTGCTCGGTAGAGGACATCCTGGCCTTTACAATGTTGTGGAATGCATTTAACTTTGTTATGTTTTTGAGACAATATGGACACAAGGATGGACATGGGGCGGGGTCTCGGATTTTTTTTTTGAGTGGTATTTACATATCCTGTATATATATATATATATATATATATATATATATATATATATATATATATATATATATATATATATATATATATATATATATATATATATATATATATATATATATATATATATATATACACACACACACACACACACATATACATAGTATACATATATATCTGTATACTGTATAATAGCAAGGTGATAATGACGTATTCTGTCCCTGTTGAAGACATGTGAACAAAATACGAAGCCCTACTGATTATTGGCAGTTACAACGGAAAGTTTGTTCTCCGGACACCCCCCCCCCCCCCCCCCCCCCCCCCCCCCCCCGCCTCAAAGCCACCCACCCACCCCAAAAAAAGACTAATCAGGCGAGCCGATTCGCGTTCGCACGAGGGTGTGACACGACACTGAGCGATTTCATGGGACCCGGCTCCATGACTCAATGACTTATTGGTTTCCGCCCTATTTTAATCGCCGCGGGGCTCGGGCCAAAAGAATCTCGGAGGATTCCGCCGCGCTCTTTCCCTCCGCCGTTCAGCGGAATGGAATTCGCCGGGCGAGCGGCCTCACGTCATCCGAGGCGTCCTTCACAGTTTTTCGGGGGCCCTAATTCAAACCACATGCCGGCCCACGTCCGGTTCGCCGACCTCTGCGGGGAGGAGGACGCCCGCTCCCCATTGGCCGCTCGGGGATGGGAACCGGGGCGTGTTGGCGGAGAAAGATAACAAACAGCGCTAAGTAGGAGCCACAACACGGCCAAAGCGCACGCATAAATATACACCGACATGTTTGGACACGCAGACGTACGCAAACATACACGCGCGTGCACAAATACACAACGCCGGGCTGTTTGATGGAAGAACCAGCGGCGATATTGCCGCCGTTCTTCGCCGGCCGGCGTATATTTTATTTTTCCCTCCCGCTTCGCGCCGTTCCCAACTGACTTTGCGGGGCTGAACTCCATTTATGAATTATCTGACATATTTCCCGCTATTTTTTTGACAGGCGTACTCAGAGGAAATTTCAAGGCGCACCTTTCTCCGTGACACGCGGAAATATCAATATTTGAATAAATTGCAGATTTGGATCTCCTTACATGGATGCTCTCCAGCAAGCGCGCGCGCGTTTGTGCTCGCGACTTGAGTGAAGGCGATGGGAATGGGTTTGTTTCATTCTGTTACCACGGTCTTATCCCCCCGAGCCCGCAGGCAGAAATCTGTATGCGGCATTTCATTAGGAACCGGCGCCGGTGAGTGACATGTGAAGCGTACCTCGCCGTCGACCTGATGAAGTTTACTTCTCTCAAATGACAAAAAGCCACTTTGTAGACTAGCCCTTTTTAACCCCCCCCCCCCCGCACGAGAACAAGAAGAGAAAAAAAAAAATAGACGGGGAGGGGGGGTGACGGCGCGCAATAATAAAAGAATCATGACTGTTGTTTCACGGCGTGACAGTCCGACGTGTAAACAAATATTTCACATGCCGAAAAATGTACGCTTCAGAGACGTTTCTCCCCTCCGAAGCGGATGCGGCTCGATAGAACTGCGACACCGTTCGAAATACGATCAGCTGGAAAACCTCGCTTGACAGGACGCAGAAAGGGAGGCCGAGCAAAAAAAAAAATAGTCAAACATTTGTCACCTGCAAAGGGGAAAGTGAGGGCTCATCCGGATTCGGAATTATTTCTGCATCCCCGGGGAGCGATGTGCATACGGATCCCGCATGAGGTCATGAGAAGTTACAACCTGAGCGCCTCGACACGTTAAATGGGATTTTCCCCGTTTCGAGTGAAATTGCTGCCAAATGCGCAATCTGGATCAGATCGGGACGAAACGCCGTGCGACGTCCCAGCGTGGACTTGCGGCCTACGGAATACATGCGCTGACCCCACTTGGTATTCCCGTTTAATGGAACCACCAAAGACAATTACCCGCATGAGGGATACGGTGGTACCTTACCCCGTTCGGTTTCAGACCGCTAACTTGAATTGTAATGCAGTTAATGTGTTCCAGCCCCATCGAAATCCTTTCTTTTTTTCTATTGTAATTTCCATAAAGAAGAATGAAACAAATAAAACGAATTGTATAAAGTATTACAAACAGTCTAGCTAAGTTAAACGTTGTAGTTAATCGTTTGGAAACACGTTCAAATTCGAGTAGTCTCAACCAGAGGTTAAGAAATTCAAATTATTACTCCTTCGAACTAAAAGTCATTTCAGGTCATAAAGCATCAACCGCGTCGTGAAATTGCCAGAGAAAAAAAAAACGGTGATCTGGGCAAAAGATGCCTATTTGAAATCTAAATGATGAAACATTAACTAACTAAATGACTAAAAGTCATTTCAGGTCATAAAGCATCAACCGCATCATCAAATTGCCAGAGAAAAAAAAAAACGGTGATCTGGGCAAAAGATGCCTATTTGAAATCTAAATGAAAATGGAAACATTGTGTTTTCATTAAGGCATCTTTCACATCATAAATCTGACTGAAGATGTGGAAAGCTGATATCTGGGCTAAATGTGCTAAATTTGAAGAATCACAGATATAAAACATTTGGTTTGTTTGTTTGTTTTTTGATTTACATTTTTTTTTTGCTAAATAAATAATAAATCAGCCAAATGCTCTCAAAGCTCAAGAAATTCAAGGTATTATTTAATGAGAAGTCATGACATATTCACATCATGAATCTGACTGATGTGGAAAGATGTGGAAAGCTGCTGTTTGCAAATAATTCTATTCCATATTGTTGATTGAGTTAAAATTCTGACTAATTTTAGAGTAAAATAAGACTGAATTAGAGGCCGTGGTCCAGTGTTTTGATGTTGATGTGCCTTAAAGGGGCGTGGCCTAATGGCTATTTATACGTGCGTGTGGTTCTGAATCCATTTTATTGACTGTTTCTACTCGTTTTGCACCCGTTACAGAATCGTAGCTAATTTGTCAACGGCGCACAAGGCATCTCGTCAAACAAAGTCATCAAACAGCAGCCGCGCTCTTCTTCTCATTCGCCGGATGACAGCGGCGTCGCCAGCAAACTGCCGTTTCCCCCCTCCGGTTCTGTTGTTGTGCGCTAAAGCGGTGATGAATCCGCCGGCGCCGTCCATCGGGTCAATGTCAAGCATCCATAACACTCAGCGTTGTCGTCGTTACGTATGAGGGACTCCCGCCTATCCGTCTCACTCGCTTTAGCCGCGGTAGCTGCCATGTTGTCCGCGCGCCTGATAGATCACCCCCCTGTGTGCCCCCCCCCTCCCTAACATCATTTTAAGCAACCTGAGAAATGGCTTCCCCATGTGAGGTCACTCAGGTACCCACCCCCTCAAGACCTGCTGACCCCCCCAAAGCTGACCTCCCTGACCCCTGTGCGGTACTTTCTCCCGCACAAAACACAAACAAATCTTATCACGCGCTCGGTGACTCGGGGGGGGGCTGGATCAGCGCGGCGCTTTTTGACAATCATCTATCCGCATGACCCGCGCTTTCTCCGACAGGGTCTGCTTGACACCTACAACGCGGAGGTGACTCTCCCCCCCCCCCCCCCCCCCTTCCGCTGTCCTAACCCTTATCTCCTCTGCTCTCCATCTCGCCCCTCCACTTCTCTTGTGTGCACAACTTAATAAGCAAGCAAGGGCTAGATTGCCATTATGGAAACCCTGGAAAATAGCCCGGACATTTCTCCCTCGCCGTATCTGCCATCTCCATCTGGAGAAGGCGCTCCCGCTGCCCCCCTTGTCCTATCTGTGTGTGTGTGAGCGTATGTGTGTGTTTTGAGAGGGGGGGGGGGGGGGGGGGCTGCAGTGATGGCTTTCACTCTCCACTGGCTACAATGAGATTGGCCCACCAGGGTTGACTCTATTCGAATCGACAAGCCATTTCAATAACGTAACAAAACAGAACAGAGTGGTGATGTTGAATAAAACATTTTGGAGGAGAGCCCAGGGGGGCACGAGAAGGCAGCGAGGGGCTCCCAACACTTAAGAGGAAACATCTCCATATGATACGAGAATGATAGCGGAAAGGGAAAAAAAAAAAGGGCCGCCTTGTGATGTATTATTACGCTAAAAGGATGCAGTTTTTTTGCAAGGTTTGCGCAGGTCAGCGGTGTTAATTGTGCTACATGACTAGCATATGCACGTTTTCTCCAAAGCTAAGCGATCCTGCGATTGCAAAATTTTTACTATGTGTATAAATTGAGAAATAAAGTCATACGTTGTGGCAAGCTATTTTTTTTTTGTTTGTTTGTGGAACTAAAAGCTTCAAATACATACCATAAATTTTGGACTATTAGCCACTATTCTTTTCTCATTCTTATCTGCGTTTTTTTCCAGCCACCAGGGGGCAATCTCCCGGTAAACAAAAGTAGTATTGATTTTGAATTTTAACTATCTTAACTATCTTTAACTATCTTAGCTATCTTAGTGGAACACCAGAGGGTATATGCTCCACTAGTAAACACAATCAGGTATGTTACCGTTGAGCTTGTACTGTATTCTAACAATCTGACCGTGTGTTTTTTTAATGGGGTGAGTTATCAGTAAATTATTTGGTCGACAAAACAGAAAACGGTCAATCATAACAGAATATGTTAATAGGCATTTTATGCTCGGATAAGATCTTTCCACATCTTTAGTCAGCTTATGACGTGGATAATGCTTTGTGAACTGGACATATTTTTTGCATTGCCAAAACATATCTTGAATTTCTTGCGTTAATATTAATCCATAACCCTTTACACCGGCACACCATTCCACATCATCAATCAATGTCTTTATGTGAGCAATGCTTTATGACCTGAAATGACACCTGTGCATTTTCAAGAGTTAGTATCTTGAATTTCTGGACTATATATCTATAGATAGATAGATTGATTAATTGATAACCGGGTTGGCGCGCAGAAGTAAATTTTACCGCAAAATGGCGGTCTAATTCCAAATGCTACGACGTCGGGGGACGCTTCCACACTCCGAGCCTAATAAAGATTACACTGAGGTCAGCACGTCGCTAATCCCTGACGTTATTAGTCCAAACAAAGCCTCGAGCTTTGCGCCACGCACCTCGTCATGCATGCGCATAAGGTCCGAACATAATACGCTGTGACTTAAAGCATACAATGAGAAGAGAAAATAAATACGTGAAGAGCGGCGGGGGGGGCGTACGGGGCCAGGCCGCCGCGGACCGATGACATCGCCGCCCCCCCCCCCCCCCCCCCCCCCCCCCCCCCAACGGGCAAAAGGGCTCAGTGATTACGGAGGCTCAGCTTCCCTCTAAGAAAGCAAACCGGAGCCGCAGTCCAAACAAGAGCGAGCCGGCAGCCAGAGAACGCCGACCGCCGCGCCGGGCGGCTCGGGTTCACCCGCCGCCTCCGACCCGACTGGCCCCCGGGCCCGCATTAGTCCCCTCGGCCAGGCCTCTCTAGGACAAACAAACAAGCGGCACTTACGCAGTCGGGGACGGCCGGCGAGCCGGTGCCACCGGCGCTGCATGGAGGGGAATTTGACCCAATTGGATTTGCTTTATCGCCCCGTGTAATGACTCCCAGCCTGGCCGGGTCCGAAAAAACAACTCGCCGTTTTGACTTTGGCCCGAAAAGGGGTTACTCCCCCCCACCCCTTAAAAAAAAAAAAAAAAAAAAACAGATGGGGAGGCATCTCAAAAATGTTCTGCGCCTCTGGGGACATGTGGTTTTCCCCATCATTATATAACTGTAAACTCCTGGATGTCAGAGATTGGGGATAATAACTTTCAGATGTGGGCGCCGGGACCTGCTGGATGGGAACGCTTACTTGGCAGAAGGGAGGAAGTCCCAGAGATTAGGACTAAGATGTGACAGGAATAAAAGTGGATCTGGACTGGAAGCGGACGGGGTCGCCTCGGCCCGTTCCGGCGTCGCTAATGGCGACGCGCTGGGTGGCGCCGGCCGCTCCAGTGCGCTCTTCCTTGTTTCATGAGACGTTTAAAAACAAAAAAACGGATATATATTTGTTTTTGCTTTTTGGTTGTTTTTTTGATTAGTTTGGGGTTATTTTTTGTTCCACATCATTTTTGCAATATGTTAGCACACTCCTCGTAGTGCGACAAGTGCTCGTGCCAAGTTGAACTTTGGCTTGTTGCCGCCATCTGGGTGAAATTTCAGCTCCCTTTGTTCAAAGGTTCTGTGAAAACGTTGCGCAATGTTGTTGGTTTTTAGTTTAGTTTTTTCTTGTATTGTTTTTGGATTTGGTTAATATACATTTTTCAGATTTTATGCTTTTCATTTATTATGTTTTTTGGATGGGGCTTCATGTCTTTTTTATCTTTTTTCCATTTATGTTAACTGTGTTTGTTTTTAAATGCTTTCATTCATCAAATATTTTTTCCTCATACAATTTTTGTTATATTTTATTTTATTGTACATTTTGTTTGTTTCTGTTGCTTGAGTATTATGTTTTTTTAATTTATTATACATTTTTTGTTCGGTTTTTAGTTGTTTTTCTATATTTCTATTTTTCTATATTACGGTGCCTTTAATATATTATTATTATATATATATATATATATTATCAGTCATACTTGTTTCTTTGTAATCCTATTCAGGATTGTAATTATTGTTTGCCTTTTAAATAGTTTATCATTCTTTTTTGTGTTTCTTTTTTTATGTTTTTCATTTATCATACATTTTTTATTATTCTTTGGTGGTTTTCCATATTATGTTTTTAATATATTAAGCACTTTATGGGTCATACTTTTTTGTTTGTAATACTATTTTCTATTGTAATTTTTTTTCCTGTTTTTGTCAATTTTTTGTTTGATTTCTTTCACTTTATGTTTTTAATTGATTTTTTTTTCTTGATATTTTTTGGGGTGGTTTAAATTTGTTGTTCTCATTTATAGTTTTTTTCTGTTTGTCCTACTTTGTTTTTTTTTTTCTTCATTTATAAATACTGTCTGTATATTTCAATTTTTTTGTCTTGTTTATTTATACATGTTTTCAGGGTATAAATTCCCTCATCACAGTTTTATTACACTTCTCAGGCAGGCATTTAAAAGACTTTTGTCTCTGGATGAAGTAGTTTGTAGAAAATAGGTCAAATCCGCACTTAAAAAAGGAAATAAACAGGAAGGCTGCAAATGCGATCTGAGTTATAGCGAGGGAACGTCGACTACGGTGTTAGCTTTAGCATGGGCGCGCTAATTCCCCTCCCGTAAATGAGTCCTTATAGAAGTGTCATCCTGTAAAACCGTTTTTTATTGCTCCGTCTCACACGGCGGGCTCGCATCATCGCTCGCGGTTCAAGGTTTGCTCGCTGGCGCTCGACACCCCCACCTCTACCTCGTCTAATGAAATGACACATTTCCTCTCCTTTCGCTATTTCCACGCCGTGGCTCGGCAGTAAAAAGCTGTTTTTTCCATCTTTTTTCATTTCTCCTCCCTCCCTTTTTTTTTCTCCCCCTTGCTTTAAAGCATCGACCGCCATGCTGAACAAGCAGAGGAGGGTTTTTTATTGTAAATCAATAGTGATCGATTAGCAGCCTGGGTGTTGAATATGGATCAATATCACACCGGGCTGTGGAGGAGATCTGATTTCAATTGGCAAGAGAAGCCCGCAGCAGGTTTCCATCAAGCGGTAATTCAAGACATGGGAACATAAGTCAGATGGATTGATATAGACTAGCCAGGACCTTTCTTGCCACTGAACCAGCACAAGGAAATTTCTGTCATATATCATTAACGCAGTTGGGGTCGGCAGTTAAAAAAAAAGAGGGGGGGGGGGGCGTGCCGAACACCCCACTGACCCTCCGTGCAGAGCAACGGTCAAACGCTGTAAAAACACGCCATTAATAGCGGCAATGTAATGCTCTGGAGCCGAAACGCTTACGGAGATGCACGCCGTAAGTTGTCCCGTGGCGAGGAGCGACCCATGTGAAAATAACCCCCCCCCCCTCCTCCCCGCTTTTTGTTTTAATTCGGCTTCATTTATCATTTGCTTGTGATTTGCGAACGGCGACGGGGGAGGGCCGCGGTTACCGTTCCAAACGACAGCATTGTAAAGCAATCAAAACACGGCTATAGTTAGAAATAACTTGTCACTTGTAATAAATGACACCGGTTCAGGGCTCTTTCCACCGGGACCTCTGCTCCGATACATCCCGGGCGCCCCCGGGGGCCCGGCGGCCGGCGGACCGGCTCGTTTCCCCGAGGTAACTGATGACCCTCCCGCTGAATAGCCCCCCACCCCCGACCCAACCCCAATCTCGTGTCCTGTGACCTCACGCTAGCGGGAGCATGTCCGATGGAATCTTACCGCCGCTCGGCCCGTCCTAATCTTGTCCGTGTCACACCACAAATTGCCGCATTCAGAAAATGGAAATAGATAGAGGGGTGACAGGAGGGAGGAAATGGGGGGAAGGAGGCTCCCCTGTCCGATGATAACAATAAAATATAGCATGACGTTGTATATTGTTTGAAAAAATCAAACGCGAATGATTTTGCTTTTGTTTAAAGCGAAGAAAGAGCTCAAATTTGCACCTTTTCCACATCATGATCGGTTTTTGACGTAATTAGATCAAAATATTCCCCATGAATTTCTAAAAACTGCTCGAAATGGGAAAAGAAAGCCAAGATCTTGTGGGATTTTTACGATGTAACGTCCGCACCTTTCCACATCTTCAGTTATGATTGTTTTTTCGTATAACACAGTATTCTCCATGGTTGAAATTTCTAAACGCTGCTTGGAATGGGAAAAGTAGGACAAAATCTTGTGGGGTTTTTACGATTCAACGTTAGCACCTTTCCACATCTTCAGTCAGTATTACGACACGGATGAAGCTTAATAACTGTAATGACTTTGAATTTGAAGGTGATACAGAATTTTGTGCTGGCACTGTACATGTACTCTATGTTGACTGTAAAGTATCACATAGGCATCATATAATAGGGAAAAAAGTTTTTTTTTTTTTTTTTAATACCCTCATTTAAATGGAACTAGGCAGTTTTTCCACATCTTAATTTTTTGACTTTTCATAGTTTTGCATGGTTTAGTTGTGTGTTGTTTTAAAATAATGACTATAATACTGACCATATTCGCGTTTTCCACAAAAAAATGACCAAGTATAATATTGACCACACTTGCGCTTTCCACGTCGTCACGACACTTTTCTTTCATGCCGTATTTAGAAAGATTTTTCTAAGGCCAAAGTTTCTAAAAGATTATTTGAATGTTTGACCGGCACTGCAGATTAATATTAAAAACAAAAATAAGGTGACTTCTTGTACAGTAAAGGGAAGAAGACAGTGTTTCCACATCTGCATTTCATTGTCAAAGTTGAATGGTTTCTCTCCTGGCCAGACTACTTCACCCCTTTTGCAGATTTGTTTTAAAAAAAATCATTACAAATCATTTTGTTCAAAAAATGGATAGAATTTGATGTGATTTAAAGGAAAAAGGATCAGAATTTGCATGTTTTCCACATCTTCGTGCCATTTTTTTGTTACAGTCAGAAAGTTTTCACCATGAATGTAGTTTTGATTTTAGTTTTTGTATAAAATTGGCACCTTTTGGCCAGATCAGTTCTCTGTTATCGTTCCACATCCTCAGTCAGCCTTATGACGTGGATGATTCTTTATAACCAGTAATGACCTTAAATTTGAAGGCGATTCCAAACATACGACGGGTACTGTACATGGTACATACGAGTTGAAAACAAAGCCAAAAGGAAATGAAAATCCTGACAGTTTTTCCACATCTCCAAAACTTTCCTCCCTGCAAAAGCTCCTCACCACATACTTGCGGGCTTGTTTTTGGAAAAAGATTCCATATCATCTTGTTAACAAACTACAACACCGCAAATTCACAAAGTGAAAATAGGAAAAAAGGGAGAAAGGGGAGAGGATGTGGGTTAGAGGTTGTCATTGACAAGCGGCCCCCTCCTTATCCCCCTTGAAGAAAAATAGTTGAGGAAAGAAGAGGTCGGGAGATCCCGGCAAGGACTCGCATCTCGGCGAACATATTGATCTGATTTACAAAACCTCCAGTCTAATGCGAAACAAATGGCATGGGCGTGAACTGGTACTTAACCATAAAACCCCAGCATTACTCCGCCTCCCATGAAATACCGCATATATCCCTCAGCGTGGCCCGATGTGCTGTTTTACGGCCAGATACGACTGAGGTTGACCCAACAGTTTGTTTGACAATTAGGGGGAAACCTAATAGGGAGCGAGAACAGGCCGAGGGAGGGGGGGGGGGGGGGGGAAGAAAAAAAAAAAGCGACTACAGAGCAAAAACAAAAACAGTGGTGGCTCTTTACGGACTCTGTTTGGCAAAGCGTCATTAATGCTTCAGGGCACCAAACGACATCCATTTCAATTATACAGCAGCGCTAAATATTTGAGGAAGAGTGACATGTTTTATTTACTCCAGCTTTAATTTCAATAATGTACGATTTCCACCGCGCCGACTCCTCTCGGTCGAGGGGGGAAGGAATCTTTTTATCGGTTGTTTTCTGTCATAATATCCCAATAAATCACTCGCCCTCGCTCCGCAGCTGGCTTTTGAAAGCCGCAGAAGCACAACAACGGATGCTAGTTTTAACAAGCCGTCGGGAAAAGAAAGAAGTGGGGGGGAAAAAAAGGAAAATGGCCGACTTTCGGGATAAAGGACGGGCCGGGAAACCGCCGTCGACACGGGATCGTGCGCCCCGTGTTGAGACGTGACAGAAAATGTCTGACGAGTGAAAACAAACACGAATGCTTACATATGTAAAATATATACGCAAGGGTGTGTGTCACCGTGTTTTGCGGCGCCGTAAAGACGTGTACAAAATAAAACATAACCATAAATGATGTTGTAGTTAGAAATTTCATATCAAAACAATCAAAGTCTTGAGTCAAGACACCGATTAGCGGTGAATATATACACACTAGCTTACCACTAGCTTAATGCTATTATACAATGTGAAACACCATGGACAAGCTAGCAAAAATTAGCATAGATGTCACGGCAATTGTAAACTCTAAAACAACTACAGCTTTAAGACGATATATGACAATATATTTAAACAAGATCTATTTTCTCTCCAACAGGACCATAGAGCAACATGACCATGTACAAGCTAGCAAAAACTAGCATAGCAATACGACTTTCTTTCGTATATTTGAACGCGATGAACATGATAAAATATCAAAGAGATATTTGAATTATTTCAAGCAGTAAAAAGTTCATATTTTGTCAATAATTAGATGGCGAAATAATATTTATATATATAATACACTTTCCCACTTTCTGATGACTAAAATTGACATCACATGTGATCAGGTATCAACCAATAATGGATCACCTTTTGGTCATGTGATCACAAGCTGAGCTTTGATGGACTCAACAGTGGACACGTGACTAGGATGGTTTTTCGGGGGATTTTGGAAGGTATAGGTCATTCTTTAAAGGGACAAGATTTAGACCGCTTTTCATGAAAAAGGAATAAATTAAGGGATTATACATTTCAAATACTTGTAAATGTGTTCTTAATGACCAACAGTAATTTTTAAAGATAGATCTAGTTATCATTAAATTATATCATAAAGGGGGTGGCACTTCCATGTTTGTTTTAGCGACAGAAAAGCGCTTTAAATCAGTGTCCCTTTAACGTGAGCAGTATTTTAATTGGTCTAGGTCATTCCACATCATTTTCACAATATTTTAGGCAGGGGATGCTTAGTGTATCAGCAGCGGTGCAATTTTGAATGTCATGTTGTCATCACCTGGGTGAAATTTCAGCTCCCTGGTTTTCTTTCAGTGCTTTCTTTTTGACGTTGATATAAAAGGACTGGACAAAATACTACACAAGGGTTGAAATTGTGTCTGCTTTTTTTTTGAGAGGGGGCAAAGGTTTTTGAAACGAAAAAACAGCAGTGGTATCGGTGCTTGGTATCGGTGTTGTTTGTATTTCTTACGTTTTTGTCACGGTTAGACACAGCCTTCGCCAATGCTCCCTAAAAGTTGAAAAAATATCTTTTTGGGGGGGGGCGTGGGGGGGTTCTTGCTAGCAAACCACCCTGGTGGAGGTAATAACTGACGTTAAGCCTTTCTTATTCCCCTCATGCAACGCGTGTTGCTCTTGGCCCCGCCGTCCGTCCCATCAGCCCAGCTTTGGCCTTGTTTCTGTCAGCAGTGAAAGCCAGGGAAGGAAGGAAGAGAGAGAACGAGGGGGGGGGGGGGGGGAGAAGTGGGTGGCAGGGAGGGGGTTGGGGGGGGGCGTCTCCACGGACAGATGGACTGCTCTTTCTCAACACATGTGGAACCATGTTTCGTCTTTCACTGCGACCGTCGGCGCGCACGCACACCTCTCCGGCTTCTCTTTAGCGCGCGTGCACGCGCATACGCAAACATTCCTTCCGCGCACACATGTTAAAGTCATCACCCCTGCTCAGCGCTAGTAAAACACAACACCCCCGGCTCCTCTGCTGTTGTCAAGTCTTGCCATTAGCTGATGCCACTGGGGAATCCTACCCCCGGTGAGGTGGGCGTCCCCGGGGAGCGCCAGGCACCGCGTTTACGTGCAGCCGCCACTCATGCGAACCCAAACGTGTGAGCGTAATTTGGAGAAAAAAAAAACAAAAAAAAAACAATCCTTTTACGCCGCGCGTCTTTTGTGCGCGTCTTGACATTTACAAAGTGCGATAAAACTGACACGAGGGAGGAGGGAATAGAAAACAGGGCGAGGATAATTTGAGGTAATGTTTTGCTTAGCGAAACACTATTACCCAATCCCGCGTGTTGGAGCGCTGGGACGGAGGTTCTGGCTCGCGGAGAGAGAGCGAAAGGGGTCTGGGTTTCATTTTTCGCCGAGCGGCGAGCCAACGGCGGCGAGCCAAGTACAGCTTTTCGCTCTCAACACTTCCTGCCGGCGCTCCTCCGGCCCGGGAGGGGACGGATTTCGCTCGGACGTCACCTCGCGGCCTCTCCTTTGCGAAATTGCTCCGTGACAGTTTTTTTATTTATTTATCGAGATGCCTTCGGATTCGAGAAAACGGGAAAACAGAGTGAGCGCGCGCACGCGAAAGCTGCTGTCGACCGCAGCTCGCACCCAGAAGCTCACCCAGAATAAGGGGGGCACACAGAAGCCCATCAAGCCCCGCCTCTTAAAGGTTGACAATACATATTGTATTTACTAGGGTTGGATGAGTACTGGTACCGGGTAGCAGCCTTTTTTGGAGGTATCGAGTAGTCGTGGAGGCTACCGATACCAGCCACCTAAGGCTAAGAAAATCTGACGTCATGCTGCGTGTAATTTTTCTTGGGCAGTAGTTGGCGCTATTTTGTGGCAGTCTGTCATTGTGTGAAATTGAATTTTATGAATGGATACTATGAGAGAGAGCTATTGTTTTTTTCTTTTCATATCATGCACAGCTGAAACCTTTTCAAATTATTTCAAATTTTATGTTTTTTTTAAATCCATATTTTTTCATCGTTTGTATTTCAGTAACTACAAATGAGGTTTTGTCCCCAATATATTTTTGAATGTATATTTCTATACAATAATATGCATTAGTATAATATTATTTAATTTATTGGCATTTTAATAGTAATAATCATATCTGAATTTATGCGTTTGTTTGTTTTTAACGCTGCATTCAAGCCTGCCTGCTATCTCCCTATTACTGTTTTTATTGCCTACTTTATTATTTGCTCTATTCTGATGTGTCCATCAGAAAAAGAATTTGATTGCGTAGCGTTGCTTTGCATGTGACGACGCACGGGGAATTTTCGGACCGTTAAAAAAATGAAACGATTGCCGTCAACACTCGCGCCCGCCGCACCCGTCGTTCTCACATCGGACGTTCGACGCCGGGGCGGCTTCATTAGCCGAGGTGCGCGCAGGTGCGTAAATATAGAAGGAAGGCACCTGCAGCAATCCCAACAACGCTGACCCTTCCTCTTTTATGATTTTCATTAGGGAGGCAGCAGATTATCACCGGCGACTGAGTGCCATCTTAATTGCCTCTGTGCAGATGCGGTGCAAGGAGGAAAAAAAAAAAAAAGTCATTTAGGAGCTTCATAAACAGAGCGGTCGTCGCAGGTTATCAAGACGGCGGCGGCGGCGGCAAACACGCCCTCCTCTCCATGGCGCAATTAAAATGGTTTTAGAAATCGGCTTTTGACAGAGCGCGGCTTAGCCAAAAATGTAAATGACATTAAAGGAGACAATGAATTTAATTTTGTTTAATGTCCCCTTTCGCTGATTCTCATTTACATCACATTTCCGCATAAAGGCCTGACCTTATAAATACTGGCATTTGTTCAGCTTTTGGAGGTAATCACGCTTTTGCAAAAAAGCAGATGGGGAGCGCGCGAATTTCACCAGATTTGTGCGCGAGGGGGGGGGGGGGGGGGGGGGGGCGGGGGGGGGGGGGGCGGGGCCGGGCCTTTTGTTTCTGGTAAACAACTTGACAACAAGTCAAGTGCACTCTGGGAAATGACCTCGTAGGTGTTGCGCAAATGAACGATAACGCAAAGTCATTTGGAAAATACGGACCGGCTAATGAGGGACATAACGGGGGGGGGGGGGGCTAAGCAAAATGTACATTAGGCCAAAATGTAATTGCATTAACGCAAGAACAGGTGTGCTGAGGCCTTTAGAAATCAGCTAAATGAATAAAAGCCTCCCGCAGCACGCTCGCATGCGCGCCCACCAAAAAGAAGACCGGAGCAGAAAATAACAAGTCAATGTCATGAATTATTCAGCGGCTGGGCTGATCTCCAGAGGTCGTTGCTCTTTGACCTTTGCGACAGGAAGTGAAAGGGAGTGCCGCCGCCGGAATGAAAGGGGGGCGGCGCGGGTTTGGATCCGGGGTGTGTCGGAACACGCTAACGTTATCTGGATTCTCCCCAGAAAACACACAAACAGTGTGTGCGTGTGTGTGTGTGTGTGTGTGTGTATATATATATATATATATATATATATATATATATATATATATATATATATATATATATATATATATATGTGTGTGTGTGTGTGTTAGGGATGTTAAATCAATACCAGTATGAATACTTAACTCTTGCGAACACAATTCCCCCCCCCCAAAAAAGGAAAAACAAAAAAAAGACCTATCCGTGCCAATTTTCAACATTCTTCTGAGTAATTTCTACCCCACACTGAAACTTGGTACTATACTAAAGATACCAATCCCCGATACTTAATGCAAAAAAAAAAAAAAAAACATCCAACATCAAGTAAGTCCTCCTCAGCAGTAGTTGGCGCTATACTGTGACAATTTGCAGCAATCTGACAATATTTTTTTGTCTATCATACTATGTGTATTTATATCTATTTTTTTTTCACCATATTACGATAATTTGTAACATTGGGGGTTCATCGTCTGCGTCAGAAAAAAAATTGACATTTTTATCATCGCAATAAACGAATATTTAACTCTTGCGAACACAATTCCCCCCCAAAAAAGGAAAAAAAAACAAAAAACAAAGACCTATCCGTGGCGATTTTCAACATTCTTCTGAGTAATTTGTACTTTGTGATATTCGCTGACATCACTAGTATCGATATCCTGAATTTGGCCAGGAAATCGACCCCACACTGAAACAGATACCAGCCCCTGATACTTAAGGCAAAAAAAAAAAACATCTAACATCAAGTAAGTCCTCCCCAGCAGTAGTTGGCGCTATACTGTGACAATTTGCAACAATCTGATAATGTTTTTTGTCTATAATACTGTGTTTATTTATATCTATAAATATTTTTTTTTTCACCATATTACGATAATTTGTAACATTGGGGGTTGATCGTCTGCACCAGAAAAGAAAAATGACGTTTTTATCATCTCAATAAATTGTATATATTAAAAGTAGTAGCGGTATCAATATTCTATATCAGTATTCACGACGGAATATTTCTTTTTTCACGTCACATTTTTTTTCCCGTGATTTGCGGGAGCTCGGGGGGTTGTCGTCATTTTGCTTTTGATGAAAAAAACCATCATTTTTACTTACTTCCTGGAACGCATGGTTGATTTATCTAGCGTAGGCCGATGTAAACGCTACTATCATTTTTTTTTTGTTATTTTCATTTAAAACCAATAAATAACACGCCGCGTACACGCCTCTGTACAAACTTAACTCCGCCCCTTCTGTCGCGGAAGGCGAAGCGTGAACCCGGATGCCGGGAATGAGTCATTTTCTCTCGTCTTTCAGCGGCGCGCTGTTGTCTTATTACAAAATCCATGCGTGAGCCACAACAATGTGTCTAATCTTTCACACGCGAGGAGACAAAGTCAATATGCGAGCGAGCGAGGACGGCTAGCAAGTCGCGGCAAATTGAGTTATGCGCGCCATGCTCGCCGCGCACTGTAGACTGGCGACGCATCTAATCGCATATTGGCTATCTCATCACTATCATTCTAAAGACTCAAATTACCCAGTGAATAAAGCTACACCCCCACTTACTTTAAGGCACCATTAACTTAGAAATGTCACATCTGCGGGGCTCCGCTAAATCCGCTCGCCGTTATTACATAACGCTCTTGCCAAAATAATCTCGTTGCGCTTTTTTTTTTTACCCCCGCTTCGATATCGCCGTTTCATTTACATTCGTTTCTTCCGAAGGACTCTTCCGGCGTTTTCTTCTTTTAGGCACACACAAGCGATAAATTTGCATTTTACAATAAACGGGATTAGATTTATTACGCTTGGAAATGATATGAAAGACGGTGAATTTATCTTCTCCGATAGGACTTGTTAACATAATGAACTCTTTGAATCGCCGTCTTTTAAGCGTTAGCCGCAAAAGCTTTCCAAATTTACGTAAACGAGAATCGGTAAATCGTAAATCGGATTATGACTGTCGTGCCGGCAAATATCTGGCTTGATTACTTCTTTTCATGTTCCGTGGAACAATAATATCCAAACATGGACGATACTTTAAAAAGCACTGCACTAATATATATATATATATATATATATATATATATATATATATATATATATATATATATATATATATATATATATATATATATATATATATATATATAGCAAAGCACTAATATATATATACATATATATATATATATATATATATATGTATATATATATATATATATATATATATATATATATATATAATTTTATAATTAATTTTTAATTAAAAATATAATTTAAAATTTTTAATTTATTATTTAATTATTTAATTATTATTAGTTATTTTTTTTTCTCATGAGTTTGCAAAGGCTCAACAAAATTTCTCTGTGTAATTTACAGTTTTATTTTATATTTCATTCTTTCACGAAAAATTAACTGCGCCAGCTATCTTTGTTTTTTGGTCTTTCA
Organism: Hippichthys cyanospilos; assembly: GCF_059441005.1. NCBI lineage: Eukaryota > Metazoa > Chordata > Actinopteri > Syngnathiformes > Syngnathidae > Hippichthys > Hippichthys cyanospilos. Next base: position 4,105,182 of record NC_142376.1, read on the forward strand.
TCCTTTTCTCGCGCTCCTGTAAAAGATTTTTAGCACTTTCTAAAGTTTAACTTATTATAAAGACTGCTCTAATTTTGACAGTAATACATTTTTTTCCTGGCTTTTGATTCATTGTACATAAAGAAAAACAACTCGTTTGGATCATATTTTTTCGACAAATTTATGAATTTTTGGAACCCCCATTTTAAGAAAAACGTAAAACTAATTTTTTCTGTATTCGACACTTCAAAACAGTGAATTTAATGCTTTAATTTGGACACCCCTAATATATATATATATATATATATATATATATATATATATATATATATATATATATATAAAATAAATTATAATATATAATATATCAAATAAATTTGTCGATTTGAATTCCCTTCCAAAACTGTTTTTCTTTCCACGCTAGCGCCAAGACATTAGCCGTTTGATTACCAACAAAAAAAAATCAAGAGAAAACGGGGGCATGTTCGTTTTGCAGTACAGCGGCGCTCCCCGAAGACATAAAAAGTCACAAATCCACCCCGAAAAAAAACGCAACTTCCCTTCATGTGAAAATGCGAATGAATAATGCAAAGGCATCAAATTTAAGCGTTGAAATATTTAAAGAGCAAGCGGCGCTGAAACTATGGGACAGCTGTTGGCTCTCTATATCTAACCAACTTTTTTTTTTTTTTTTTAAGAGAATCCTTCCTCTCGCGTTAAAAAAAAAAATAGTATCAGAACTCGGAGGGAAAATAGGGTAAACAGATGTCTGGCCCGACCGCAGGAAAATAGGACACATTGGGAATGATAAGTTTCCCAAACTCCGTCGGACATGCCAGATCCATGGGAACGCCAGTTAATGTCTCGCTTGATGCCAGCTAGCAGCACACGCCTCCCCTTCCCCTTTTCCTCCCTCCCCCCCTCCCCTCCCCTCCGCCCCCGCGTTACCATCTGGGAAAATGTTACAGTGCGTGAACGCCATCAATGATACAGTCCAAGGAGCTCGTTCTCACGAGAATTTCCTACGATTTTTTTTTTTGTACCGAAAGGAGAAAAGTGACATTTTCTGGGTTACTTGCAAACATGTTGTGAAACTAATGCGCCCCGACTATAACCTCCAAACCGCAAAATGAGTGGCGAGGTGAACTCGTTCGCTGCCAGGGACGGATTTTCACGTTTTTTTTTTTTCTTAAGTGCTGACATTCGATCCCAGATACATAAGCACATTCAGGACATTAATTTACAAGATACTTAAGTATTAAATACTTAAAGGGACAGTGTGTAAGATTTTGACAGTTTTTTATTAAAAGGGAATAAATTAAATAATTGTACATTTCAAAAACTTGCAAATGAATGTGTTCTTGATGACCACCAGTTTTAAATATAATCATAGGTCTAGTTGTCATGAAATGATATTACATGGGGGGCGGCCATTTTTGTTATAGCTACGGACAAATGCAGCACCTGCAGCGCCTCCTGCTGTCCGTACTAAAAAACTGTCGAAATCTCACACGCTATCCCCACTATCGGTAAGGAAGTGCTTGAGTGATTGATTACTGGATGTAATCAGCTACAAAAGTAATTGATTACTTTACGTTAGAAAGTATTATATTTGTTGAATACTATTGTAAGGTAATACTAAATTGAATAATTACTTAAGGTCATGAAGCACTAAATTGATTGAATATTATCGTAAGGAAGTACTAAAGTTATTGATGACGATGTAATTAAGTACTAAAGTAATTGATTACTTTAGGTAAGTAAGCTTAAATTGTATTGTATCTATCAGTAAGAAAGTACTGAAGTGATTGATTACTTTTTGTAATGAAGTAGTAAAGTAATTGATTACTTTGTGTAAGAAAGTATTATGTTCGTTGAATACTATTGTCAGATAATACTAAATTATTGATTACTTCGCATAATAAAGTACTAAATTGATTGAATACTATCGCAAGAAAGTACTAAAGTTATTGATTACTCAATGAAATAAAGTATTAAAGTAATTAATTACTTAAGTAAGAAAGTATTACATTAAAAAAGTATTACATTGATTGAATACAATCAGTAAGGAAGTACTAAAGTGATTGATTACTTTATGTAACTAAGCAATAAAGCAACAGATTCCTCATTGTGATAAATTACCTAAGCAATTGATTACTTTAAGGACATAAGTAATCACTTACTTTAAGTAAAAAAGTCCGAAAGTAATCAATTACTTCACCTACTAAGTACTAAAATAATTTAAGCAATCATTACTTAGGTACTTAGTTACCTAAAGTAATCATTTACTTGATTACCTAGCTACATAATTGATTACCTCAGTACTTGATTCATTAAGTGTCGGACATTTTTTTTTTTTTTGGCCCTACTTGGACTAACGCGTACCTGTAATTGAATTTCTGAACTCTGAAAAAACGTAAACATATGTCTTTGGGATTGAATGAGTTACTTGTGAGATTCGGTATGAAAAGTAATGACATTTAATTAGTCGAATACTGACGTTTTTTTGAATGACTTGCAGACCCTCAAATATTTTTATGACTCACGTTATGGAACAGATGTGCCCTACCTCTAACCCCCCAGAACAGATGACATCATAAATGCACCAAAAAAAAAAATCTTTCTTTGACCCTCTTTAATAAATGATGTGAATTGTAGCATTTGCTGTTTTGAGTAACTTTTTCTGGGATTTTTGCAACTTAAAATGTTATGACTGAATGTTGTCAAACTATTATGATGTGACCTTTGACCCTTGAGACACTTGTGCTTATATAAATACAAGAAATAGTTTTTATCTACAAAAAATAACCTTTTTTGTTAATTGTAAACAATTCAAAAGTCTTTTATGACATTATATGCCTTCACCCTAACAAGCTTTACTTTTTTTTTTTTAATTTAGCAAGAAATGTGGAAATTGACTCAACTTAGGCACTACTTTAATTTGTTTTATTCCTGATCAGTCTGCTGAAAAGTTGCTTCACTCATGACAATGTGCATTCGAATAGAACTAAAAATAAACATAAAGGCATGTAACATTTCGCAAAGAAGTCAGCATTCATCGGTTTCCTGTTCTAATTAATTTGTTTTCAATTTGAAAAGCTCTGCTTTGTAGAAATCCTGTTAAAAAAACATGTACCCAAAATGCCTTTGAAACGTAGCCACATTTCAGAGCCACTTTATTTGAGAGCCACTTATGTATTTATTCATAATTCAGGAACTTTTTTAACAGGTCCAGAAGATAGATTTTGTAATATCATGTTTATTTCTGTCCCGCATGTTTCAAAACGTTTTGACTAATAAAATTTTGCATCCAGAATGCACACAACATGTGGTAAAGGGACTCTGCATTAAGATACTTCATGTTCTACTCAATTATCTCTTACTTTGAAAAGAGCCTGTTTTTTTTTTAAAAGGGGCAGTAAACAGACGTTTGAGCAAACATGATGAATAATCATGATTTCAATATTGACCCAAAAAATCGCTATTATTCCTTTTCAGCCCTACTTTCACATTTGAGAACGTACGCCTTCAAAAAAATTGGCGTTTCTAAACTTTTGACCGCCATGTATGCGGTCGCTATTGCCTTCAAGTTTAATGGCGGCCCTGTTTCTGGAAAACGCACCAGTTCGAACTCAGTTCAGGTGCTTAACTTAACTGCACCCCCCCCCTTGGAAACTCCCGGCGGAGCCCGTACGTTTCCAAAGCTTGTATTTCCACGCCGTAATTGTACGCAGACGCTGCTGATTCCGAGCTCTCGGACCCGGGCGGCCTTAGCTTTGCGTCAGTCAAGTGGATTGGAAGTAATCAGGCGTCGTCGGCGCAGGTGCCTGGTAATGACGTGCGTGCGAGGGCGACACATGTAACACAAATGGCAGTAAAACACGGCAGCCGCGGCGAATAATTTAACAGCGGCGTAAAAAGGAAAAGGAGAAAAAAAAAATCAACCCCGTCCCGCTTGGGCTGTTTTTTTTTTTTTTTTTTTACTAGCGAGCCTCCCCCGGTCACTGGGAACCTGCGAGGGCGCGCTGACAGCCTCATAGTTACGACATGGAGACAATGGGAGGGTCTAATGAGGAACATATGCTTTTGTGTTTCAACAGAGCCGCTCATTGTGCGGGGGAAAGGGATACTCCACTCCCATTCACAGCCGGCACAATGCACCCCCCCCCCCCCCCCCCCCCCAACCCTCCCCAACCCCCCCTCGCTTGACTTTTAATTCTAGCCCCGCCCCTCGCCATCATCCCGCTCGCTTAAGTTACACGTTTTGTCCGGAACAATGCGAAACTCTAGGATGACGCCGAGCGGACATGAAAGCGCCGCGTTAAGAGCGCGTCGCATGCGGCATCCCCTCGCTCGCAACGCGAGAGAGGGAGCGAGAGAGAGTTTGCCGCGCAGACAGCGGTAGCTGCGGTAATCCATCCCGGCTCCCAGGGCAGCCGGCTCCTACTTGCCCATGCATGAGAAGCGGCTGGAGTGGAGTGGCAGCAACAACTGCTCAGCCCTATTTGATTACTAATAAGAGAGTTGTCCCCTCTGTCAGATAGCGGGCATTCGCCGCTAAGCAAACAGTGATTCCGCCTAGTCAAACATTAGCATTGTCGTCTCTCCCCACGACGCGCCGAGAGTTACATTCGGATGCCCTCTCGCGCACGCGCGCGCGCACTTTGGCTCCCCCTCGCCCCGCTTCACCTCCTCCAGCCGCGTAAGATATATTCAGATTGGCTTATGTATTTGAGCAAGTGGGAAATGTGGAGGAAATGGGGGACAGGCGAGGAGTTTTCAGGATTGAACCTGGGATTGAACCGGTGCTTGTCAAATAGTGGGGCGCCGATGACCCCGAGAAATGGGCTTCAAAGTTGACATTTGGTAAAAGTTGATATGTGTTGTATTTTTCTTTTATTAATGTTCAAAATTATGCATGTTTAGGTATACTTCATACTTTTTTGAGATAATGATCTTATTTATTGTCTCGGGGGTATTCTTAGATGACCCCATGAAATGGGCTTCAAAGTTAAAAGTTTATATGTATTGTTTTTTTTCTTTTATTAATGTTCAAAATGATGCAATTTCAGATATACTTAAAACTTTTTTTTTTTTTAGATAATGATCTTATTTATCGTCCAAGGGTGTATTTTTGGATGACCCCAAGACATTTGCTTCAAAGTTGACATTTGTTAAAGTTTATATATATATTGCTATTTCCTTTTTATTCATGTTAAAAGTTATGCAATCTCAGGTATATTTAACACATTTTTTTTATTAGATAATGACCTTATTTATTGTCTCTGGGGGTGTTCTTGGATGACCCCAAGAAATGGGCTTCAAAGTTGACATTTGTTAAAAGTTGTATGTATGTATTTTATGTATATGTATTGGGGTTTTTTCTTTTATTAATGTTAAAAATGACGCAATTTCAGGTATACTTAATACTTTTTTTTTTTTAGATAATGATCTTATTTATAGTCCAAGGGTGTATTTTTGGATGACCCCAAGAAATGGGCTTCAGAGTTGACATTTGTTAAAGTTCATATGTATTGCTTTTTTGTTTTTATTCATGTTAAAAGTTATGCAATTTCAGGTATATTTAACACATTTTTTTAATCAGATAATGATCGTATTTATAGTCTCAGGGGAGTATTCTAGGATGACCCCAAGAAATGGACTTCAAAGTTGACATTTGTTAAAGTTTTTTATATATTCCTTTTATTTTTTATCATTGGTAGGAATGCTGCAATTTTTGGTGTACTTAATAAAAAAAAAAAATTATAGCTAATGATCTTATTTATAGTCTCAGGGGGGTATTCCTGGATGACCCCAAGAAATGGACTTCAAAGTGAACATTTGTTTAAAGTTTATAGAGATATTTCATTATATCTTTTTGTTGATGTTAAAACGGATACAAGTATACTTCATATCATTCTTTAATTGATAATCATCTTATTCATGGTAGGGGTTCTTGGATGACCCCAAGAAACTGGCTTAAAAGTGAACATTTGTTCAAAGTTTATATATAGTGTATATTGTTTTTTTTTGTCTTTGTTTTTTTGTAAATATTAAAAAGGATGCAATTTTAGGTATACTTAACTTTTTTTTTTAATAAATAATGATATTATTTATAGTCTCGGGGGGATATTCTTGGATGACCCCAAGAAACGGGCTTAAAAGTTTGTCGAAGGTTTATTTGTCTTATTTCCCTTTTGTTAATGTTAAAAAATGACAATTAATAGATATTGATCTCATTTATAGTCACCCTGGCAAAAAAAAGTAATGATAATAAATGAACATTTGCAATAGCATTGAGACGCAAAAACTGAACCGCGGTGTAGCAAGGGAAAACTGTAAGAACTATGCATTAAATTGTCAGCCACCAAAAATCCCTAACTCTTAAAAAAAATGCAATATAGAGCAAACATCGAGTCATATACACCGTAGATTTCAAGCTGTGTCGAAAGCCGTCGTTGCCGTGTGACAAGCGCTCATTTCACATAATTGTCACGCCATTTCAGAAATTTCCCAGTGGAGCCATGCCTTGAGATGGCAACACCCAACCACTTTCAAATCACATTGGTTTCCGAGCAGAGGAAGGACATGACCAGACGGTGGCAGTAATGTACCGAATACCAAGAGGCACCACAGAAGAAGAACAACAAAGCACAATACATGAGGTACACGTTCCGTTTTTTGGATGAAATCAAAATAATGACTGAATATGCTGAGGGAAACATTGACATGCCCCCCCTAAAAAAATAAAATAAAATAAAATAAACACACAACAAATAAATATTCCGCCTGACTTATCCACGGCGGCGTTTGTTCGCCCACTTTGGATGGAAAGAGGGAAGGTCACAGATACGTGGCGGCTCCCCTCCAGGTGCGAGCAACACAAGAAAAAGAGATACACACAGGAGCACAGACCTCCCCCAAGGCGGAAAAAAAAAAAAAGACGATTTTTGGATCATATTCTCCTGCTAAGATTCATGGCTGAATCACAAATGAAGAAAACAGGCTCGTACAGTACCGTGATGTGCAAATGTCCAATCGTGGCTTCCCGAAAAGGTTCGGTTCCGTTCGATCCTTCTCATAGGTCAAAGGTCAAATCAAGGTCAATGAGGGTTTCTCAGTATGGGGTAGATATTTTGATATATTTGAATTCATTTATTTGATTTTGAAAAATCAAGCAATAGTCTCAAATGAAAAATAGCACAATTATGGTGCAAAAAAAGGATCCACCCAATATTTGCTTCAATTTGACCCGATTTTTTGTCTTGTTTTACATAAAACGTCCGTTTTTTATAGGTTGCCTTATGCGAAACAACCAATTGTTGGGGGTCGGGGTTTTTTTTGGCAAAACAAACCAGGAAATTGGGTCAACTTGACCCAGATTTTGGTTCAGTCCTTTTTTGGCCCATAAATGGGTTATTTTTAACAGGATTGTTTTTAAAATGTATTAAAAATGTTTACTTTTGAAGTTGATTCATTTTAGCAGTTGTGCTTTTTTAGGTGTAAATTATAAACTGTAAATCAATATATTTAAAAAAACAAACATTTTTTTATGTAGAGTTTATGATAGATTGAATATTTCTATTGCAGTGTTTTCACTTTAATTTTTCAGTGTAAAGAGTCACTTTTAATCAAAATGTGTCATATTATTTGGTTTATGTTGCTGTATGTATTTGGGAGTTTGGTAAATATTTGGATCAAAGATAATTATTGGAACATTATTTTCTGATATTTTTGGAGTGTTAAATATACCCTGTGACATTTTTTTTCTTTGGGCTTCGTTTTATTTCAGTTATTATTTTTTTAATTTATAAATACATAAAATTGATTTTTTTTTTGGTCTGGTCCGTCTTAAAAATAGGTAAAAAATTAACAATAATTGCAAAGTAAATCTGCAAATGGTATGAAAGTGCATGATGTTATTTTTTTTTTTTTTATAAAATTGCTATTTTTAGACTGATTTAAAAAAATATATACAAATAGAAAGAAAAATAGCAAAGTAAATCTGCAAATGGTATGAAAGTGCATGATTTTGGTTTTTTTATATATATAAAATTGCTATTTTTAGACTGCCTGATTTAAAAAAAATATACAAATAGCAAGAAAAATAGCAATGTAAATCTGCAATACAAAAATTTATGCTCATAAAGGAAAATCTGCGATTGAGTGAAGCCACAATTACTGAACACCGATGCAGCTAGGGAACACTATAGTTTTAAAGTTTTTTTTTTCTGTATGATAAGAATCATTAAAAAACTTAATTTTCATTTTGCGGCATTTTTTGAGGTTTAAAACTGGTCAATTTGGCCTTAAATTTAGTTAACTCTAATTCATGCAGTCAATATACAACAACAAAAAAATGGTTTGGAAGTTGACGCAATATAATGAATATGAAATTGTCTGTTTTCACTTTGGGACACTTTTGGATAATTAATCAAATTTCCTCGTTAACATTATTGTTGTCCTCGAGATTAAACATACCGGTTGAGTTAAGTTAAGCGACACGTTTTGTTTTTGCGATATACATTTTCACCGCGCTACTCATCCTTTCTTGTCATTTTGCCTCCGACTCGACGTTTTCACAAAAGCGTACTGTACGGAAACCTTAAATGGGATATTCCCGCCAAAGGAATAATCGGCGTGAAGCGTGACGTCTCGCTCCCCCGGCGGAGAAAAAAAGCCGCTCGCCGGAGTTAACGAGCGACGGCGCGATCAACAAAAGGGTGCGTGCGAGCCAAATCAACAGCGAGTCGCCCCAGCTAATTAGCTGTATTCCCAGCGTGATCCTCTAGTGATTGAACCACCTGCGACTAAACTTGCAGCACCCCCATCCAGGTGGTTGACCGCCCCCTCGGCGCACAGGTAGCTGGGAAAGACCCCCCTCGGCCACTCCCACGCCCCCTCCTCAGCCCGAGAGGGAGGGGACGGAAACCGGTTCGTTCGAGGGGGCTCGGCCGTTTAGGCGCTCCTAAGACTCCGCCCCCGCCCAAAAGATACAAGGCAAAGCAGGGGTCCTACCTGTCGATGATGACCGGGTCCGACGGGGTCTCGTTCCGGTTCCCGCAGCTTTTCTTGTCGCAGCATCGGCTGTCGGGAAAAAAACGGGAAGGGTCAAACGGATTTTTACCGGAATCGATCGTGAGCGGAAAAGTTTTACCGCTTACGATTGGGGCCGTCAAAGATTAAAGTTACAAAGTGACAAATTCATCCGATTTATTTGTGATTTTAAAAATGCTGGGTCAAAAATGAGCCAATTTGTGGCAAACGTGACCCCCCTCCTGCATTGTTTTGAAAAAAGCAACGCAATATTGGAGGGTGTTTTGGAAAAAAAAATAAAAACACACTCTTTGGGGTTTTTATACAAAAAGGCCAATGTATTTGGGTTATTTACTGCAATATATATATATATATATATATATATATATATATATATATATATATATATATATATATATATATATATATATATATATATATATATATATATATATATATATATATATATATATATATATATGGACTGGTCTTTTATTTATTATCCAATTGTCTGTCCCTTTTGAACCCAATTTTTTTTTTTTTTTATCAATTTCCTGAGTTTTGTATGACTTTGGGTCCTTTGTTCGACCCATTTATTTTTATTATTATTATTATCCGATATGTTCTCCTAAATACCCTGCCTTATTATTTGTGTCCACTGTAGCGGATGTTAGTTTTTGGTTAGTATCTTTTGAGTTATTAGAACCACCACAAGTTTTTTCAAGTCAAGTTGAGTCTTGTTTGACCCATGTTGTGGAGTGATTAATTAATTTATTAATTTTCCATATACATTGGGGTCTACTGTGTGTGTATATATATATATATATATATATATATATATATATATATATATATATATATATATATATATATATATATATATATATACACACACACACACACACACACACACACATACTGGGTCAAAAGAAAGAAACCACACTTAGAAAACACTTGGGTCAAAAATAGCCCAATTTGGGCAAAACCAAAAAAAATGCATTATATATTCTGGTGCAAAATAATGTAGAAAGTTCTTTTTTTCATCCAAATTGGGTGATTTGTGTTTTCTGAGTGTGGTTTCTTTCTTTTGACTCAGCTTTTTGGAATAAAAATATATATATCCTTCTGAGACCCAGCCTATTCGTTTACGACCACTTTAGTGGACATTAGTTTTTGGGTAATACCTTTTCTCTCGTCGGAGCTACCCAATTAAGTCCTACTGTGTTCAAGGTAGGTCGCTGCCGCTGGGCCGCAGTTGACTTTGCTATCTTGCCGAGACAAAATGGACACAACGGTGGACACGATTGAATAAGCTACGTCTCAGGAGGATATGGCTAAAACATTTTGGTTTTTCGCGTCTGAAACAAGCTAGTAGAACATAAAAAGGCATTCAAAGGAAAAAAAAGAAGATTAAAAAAATGATCCTCGCCCCTCCCATTGACTAACTTACGGAAAAGTCTTTTTTGTCCCGCCGGCTTGGAAAACGCCGGCGCAAACACGAGCTCCCCCAAGCCCAGCGTGCGTTTATCGAGTGGCTACCATGCGCGAGGCTAGCTTGCCTGCTTGCATTGATGCCGATAGATAAAAAAAAAAAAAAAAAATGTGGAAAAACAACATGTTGTGTTGTTTGGCTTATAGCGTTGCAGGGGAGGGGGGATGCATGGGGGGGCAGGCGTGGCGTGGGGTGGGGGGGGGGGGGGGGGGGTGGAGGCAGGGGAGTCACTTTTCACAGCTTCAGCTTTTGTTTACCTCTAATTGCCAAGCTGCTATTTCTGAGGGAGATGCAAGGTGCCACCCTCCACCAATATTTCTGCGAGGCATTTATCAATTATGGCCTCAAAAGCACTAATCTATCTTCCACCACATGTTTCAGACGCAAACACCCCCACCCCACCCCACCCCGACCCCCCCCCCCCCCTTTTTTCTACCACACCAATCCAGAGCTTGCAGCTAGCTGACTTTCACATCCTTTGATTTGAACATGAATTAGAAAAAGAAAAAAAAAAAACTGAAATAAACAAATTCATCATCCGGGCCTTGTATTTGAAATGAAAACTCGGGAGAATCGGATTGATTTACGCCATATGGTGCAGGAAGCCAAACAAAGATTTGTGCAAGGATACTGTCGATCGAGCTCGCTCATCTTAAAAAGAAAAAGAAAAAAAAAACGTCTGATTTACAGCGGCAATAATCTCCTCATTTATTCCCATCATTTCTGAAGCCCAAAAATAAAAACTAAAAATCTGATCTATGACTCGCCTTATTATTATTACCGCTCAACACTTTCTTGATATTCCACTTACACAACAAAAATCCCCCAAAACCGCAAAATCCTCCTCATCCATGACACATTAACCATCTTTTTTTATTGCATCCTTTTATCATATCCTTGCCCCTATATTTGACCTCATTCAAAAGTCAACATAATCTCTTCAAAAGTCCATATCTTACTTCACTATTGACTGAATCATCACATGATCAATGCTTGGAATATCATGTAGAGCAAAATATTGCATAAAGCTTGTTCAGTGAAATGCAAATTGAGGCATTATCTTCTTTTTGTGTGGATTGTGCAGGTGTGCGTCCGCCGTGGTTATTCATCAAGCCGCGCGTGTAGCGACGCCGCTTGTCACCGTGTCGTGTACGCCGCGCACGCATCACTAGTATCTTTGCACTAGTGACCCCAAATCATCCCATCTCAGTCATTGAGAATGATAACCATAAAGCGGTGCCTCCAAATTATTAGGAACGACTCACTTGTCAATCAAAACCTTTGGAAATTCCAAAGCTATGCCGGATGTAACAGTAAGTTTACCGTCGGTGATATTCGCAGCCGTGTAGGTATTAATAGCGCTCATTACGCAAGTGCAAAATATTAGGGACCACTCTCAGCGTGAATCGATAGACAACAGCTCTGGCGATTGTTTGCACAGCTGCACACTTCTGCTGAATTAAGTCAAGCTAAAGCTAACGTACCGAGGGGTAAATTTCACATGAGTGACGTGAACCGAAATATTAGGGACAAGTCGCAATGATTGCAGCCATGCAAATTGTAAACATTGCTTATAAGAGTGAAATAAGTGTGAGAGTTCTGATGTTAGGAGTCATTGATAACAATCATATGAAATGATGGAAATATCAATCGCTAAAATCATGCCGTTCATTTTTACAGCCACTCAGGTGACAAATAATAAACTTGCATGAATCAAAAGTGGCGTTACTTTGGAATTGACCTATTTTGCTCATGCGCAGTATTGATCATGCGATGCAAATCATAATATTAGGAACAGCTCTCCGCCTCCAGCGATATACTTGTAATAACACAAAGCAAAATCTCAAATTGAGTGGCAGTCAAATGAATACAAAAATACTTTATCGCTACTTTATCATATGGTCATTGATAACAAGACAATATCAGTGCATCCAAAATTTTAGGAACAGCAAAACACTTCTGCGAGCACTACAAACTATAACAGAAAACATATTTCCATATAAAACTATTGCAATTACTCTCAATGGGATCACTTGCCATAAAATTACAGGCAGCCAAAAAAATAGAAACAGCTACAATCTTCTACAACCCTGCACAGCGTATAATAGTCATGTAACTACTCTTACTGGTCATAATAGCAAGCAAAATATTAGGAACCATTCTCAGCATGCAGAATATGAAAACATAATCCTAATTACTGCTTTCAATAATATTACAGTAAGGGAAATATTAGAAACAGGTGATGCAATACGTTTGCCATTTATAACAATAAACATGAGGCATATGTTGTGTATTATAGTAATGTAAGGACTCTCAAACTGGTTATGCTGGTTTCGAATAGCAAAATATTAGGAACAGCACCCAGGGCACATGGTGGATTTTTTTTTTTTTTTTTTTTTTGCGCACGTGTGCCGATTGTCAGGTGTGCCTAATGTTCTGTCCACGCCGGATATTCCGAGTGTGACGAACAAAGTGATGGATGCGCGTGCAAATTGAGGGTGAGTGATGAGTTTACGCGAGGGGGGGGCGGGGCGGGGGTGCAAAAAAAAAAAAAAAAAAAAGACCATATGATGCATGCGCATTTCAATGGAAACAATGCAACAACAATAATCGTCAAAACAGGAGGGTGTTTTGTTTTGTTTTGTTTTGTTTTGTTTTTTTGTTCAACTGACTAGTATCCGAATTCAATGCTGGGATTGGGGGGGGGGGGGGGGGGTGCAGAGGGGATTGGGGGGGGTGACAATAACAACAAAAGGCGTTTCTTCCCCTGTCCGGGTATCGGTGACAGCGCTTGAATGGCGGCGCAACGTGAGAGGCGCAAATTTGCGCAAATTGCTAAAAGGCTCGCTGAGCATTGCTGACAGCTGAGCGCTCACTCCAAAGAAAAACGGGAAAATATATTTAATATAGCTACAAATATATATATATATATATATATATATATATATATATATATATATATATATATATATATATATATATATATATATATATATATATATATATAGTTTTTAAAGTTTGCAAACGTTCTTTGCGTTGCACGACGAGTCACACACGTCACAGACGAGGAAATTTTACAATAGAATTATTAAAAAACATAAACTGTCTTACCTGCACATGATTTCGTGAGTCAGAAGAACTCTGCACATTTCCGGGTTCTTGTCTTGGCCCTCATAAACGATGGCCTTTGGGAATGAAAATTAAAATGACAACTTTAGCACGGTGGTCATTTTTTTTTGCCTTTCAATTTCGACATCACATCCAGTTTTTAATCGTCGCAAGTTGCGCGTGCGTAAAACTCTTTCTGATTTTAATATCGCATAAAAATGTATTTTTTTGCGCCTCATCTCTTTTTAATCTTATTGATGAAATTCCAAATACTAATAATTCCAATGTGTATTGTTTTCCCTCCCATTTAATCCACTTAAGACGGACAGACTGACAGGGGTGTGTGTGTGTGTGTGTGTGTGTGTGAGGGGAAAGGGGGGGCAGAAGGAGGGGGGGGGGCATTCTCGCTCCAATAGAAGTGTCATCAATATGCTTATAATCTGGGGATATTTGGGGGAAAGTGTTAATGGGCAATCTGTTGTTTATTTTTGAGCCGCTAACAATGATCTTTTTCTGTGGATAAAACGCGCGCACACGCGCGCACGGCGCGGCTGTCTGGCGGTGTACGCTCGAGTAATTTTTGAGCATTGGCTGAAACAGATGGCGGGGAGCGATCACTTCTGCCGCCCTCCATCCCTCCTCCTCTTCCTCATCCTCATCCTCCCGTTTCTAAGGAGACTCAGCCCAACGGCACCTTTTCGAATTCAAAAAAAAAGTTGCCGTCGTAAATAAATCAAACGCCGGCGCTAATTATCGTCAAATGTAACATAATTTTGAACAGTTGTATTGATGACGCGGCGGGAAAACGGGGCAGAACAAAGATGAGTTTGTTTTTAGTTTGTTTTATTTTGATTTGAAGGTTTTCCGAATTGCTTTTGACGGACGTGGCCGTTTTGCAGCGGAGGAAGGCGAAATCCATAAATTGCTTGTTCTGCGTCATTGACTCGGATCATTGGCGCAGGAATGTGTGTGTGAATGTGAGTGTGTGTGTCGAAACGTCACGGCTCTATTTCTTCAATTAAAAAAAATACATAACAATAAATAAATTGCTAATCTCTTCATTGGGATTTTCAAACGAAATAGGCGGCGTGCGTTTGTGTAAAATTGATCCCAAAGAAGGAAAAAAAACGTGATGAATATAACGTACATTTATTTTTTTTTCCTTTTTTTTCTCATATGGGTTTCACCTCTCAGCCTTTTGCGAGAAAAGGGATCATATGGAGCAGACGTGCTCTTTAAATTTTTAATGTTGGACAAAGTGAGTCTCGCAGGCTTTCAGCTTCTCACGTTACGCCTTGTATCGAATTTTCTTTTTTATTTTGATCAATATTCATATTTTCGGCCGAGTTATTTTTCTTATATTTTAACAGCCCATGCAACTTACCTGCTTCGTCATGGAATCGATTAGCCGAATGTAAAGATCCTGTTCTGTTCTGACGCCTGTTCGGAAAAAAAATATTATTATTAATATTATAAATATCAGGTGTGGTCATCGTATCTGAGTCTACTCACCGTTACTGTACAATAACTGTAGTTTGTAATGAATCCCATTGTTGGTTTTTTCACTGGTAGGCTCCTGCAACGGAAGAAAAATAAATGAAGTGATTTTTTTTTTAAATAGTGGCAAAAATTGAGATTTTTCGGGGGCTTACTTTTTCTTTCTCCACAAAGTCGACAAAAGCCGTCCTCTCGATTTCCACAGGCTGCCCCTGCCTGTCATACAAGGCCAGCACGAAGTGGAAGAAATTGGACTTCCTGAGGTTGGACGGCGGCTGCTTCTCGTAGTGCGCCCGGGCCAGGCCGACTCCGCTGCGGGGTCAACAACAAGGACACACCGGGGGTAGGTCCGGTTCTCGCCACAAAAAAAAAAACCTTCCAGCGAGGCATTTGGACTCTTTTTGCCGGTGCGAGATGTTTGTTTTTACCAGCAGCGAAAAGAGTCCAAATTCCGAGATGGAAGTCCCATTTGGATTTTTTTTCGGGGGGAGGGGGAGGGAGGGGGTGACAAATTGACCCTCGGTATACCTTTGCGCGGCCGTGTTGGCGTCCACGACCCCGGCTGTGTGCATCCACGAGCGCACCGAGTTGAGCCCGCCGAGCGGTTCCTCCTTCATGGTCGTGCCGCCTCGCGGTATCGTCTCCTGAATCCCAAACATGGAGCCTCCTGCGTGGTGTGAGAAAGCTTTAAAAAAAATGATTAAAAAAAAAATGGGGGGTAAATGGGGAAAGGGGAATAAGGGTCCACGCCGCGCGTGTCGGCTTATCCGTCCAAAAAAAGTCCACACAGGTCCGCTCTCCCTCTTCCCTCCGTCCGCTGTGAACAATTCTCAAAAGTGTTCGAGTGAGAGATATCCACACACGCGCGATGGTTTCAAAAAAAAAAAAAGATATTAATGTTTTTTTTTAGGCGTGGAGGAATTAAAAAAAACGATTGTGTTCGTGGGTGATGCTGCTCTCAAAGTGGACACATCCCCGAAGCACCGGCGTCCAAAACCTTTAGGACTTGACGAAAAAAAAAAAAAAAATAGAAAAACCCCACTCGTGGCGGTGGAGGGGGAGGCAAAAAAAAAGAGGTGCCTTCTTCTTGTTCTTCTCCAAACACTGGTCGCCAGTGGAAGGTGCTCCTCGCTCCGCGCGAGATGCGGAAGTGTCGGCGTCGGTGTCGGCGGCGGCTGGTGATGTGGAAGAGGGGCCCCGTTGCTTGGCTGCTGCGCTGGATGCAGGGAACATGCAAAACTAAGCCCTCTTTCCCCGAGGACTGCACTCTTTCCCGGGAGCCAAAACTCTAAACCCACGGGAGAGGAGTCGTCACGGGATGACGCGGGCGAAGGGGCGGGGCTTTAGCCATATACGGAGGCGTGACGCTTCCTGTTTCCAAAGCGCCGAGCAGAGCGAGGTTTTTTTTTTTCGTTTTTTTTTCTTTTTTTTTTTTTCCTGATCCACTTTTCACCACCTCTTCTATTGTAGGGTCCTCTAAATGTGGTGAGATTGACTTTTTATTTTTAATAAATAAATTAATGTAAGCGTGACATTAAATATTAACAAGTTGATGTTTTTTTTTTTTTTTTTGCTTTTTTGACTGGTCCACTTTTTACCACCTCTTCTATTGTAGGGCCCTCCAATTGTGGTGAGTTTTATTTTTTATATGTTTTAATAAGTCAATTTTAACATGATATCAGCACATTAATGTATTTTGGGGGGGGGCTTGGTCCACCTTTAACCACATTTCCCATTATAATAACTAAACGTTTTTCCATTGCGTTTATTTTTTTAACTATTTTTTTAAGTATATAATTAAATATTACCACATTTATATCCATTTATTTCCTTCATGTTCACGTTTCACTTGTTTTCCGAACATTATTATTTTACAATATCTTATTTGTCTTTGATTTGCCTCGTCCGTATTTCGCCCTCTTTTGCATGATAGGTTCTCCTAAACGTAATGACTTTAATTTTTTTATTTTTGAAGAAATAGATTAAGTATGACATTGAATTTGAACACATTCATGTCGCGTTTATTTTGTCAAATGCAAACATTCGTTGAGTAAATCGTGTCGTTTTGGAGTATAATTAAAATCGTTTTCCTCAAAACGGACGACAATGGCGATTTTTGCTTTTTCTTTCCAACACCCCCACCTAAAAATAAATGTTTAGAATCAAAAACACATCCCGGGAATTTATTGTTTATTTTAGAGGCGAATTCGATTTTCTGTTCCCCTCCATTGTGACGTCACGTCGACTTGTACCTTCCATTATTAGCCGCAAGTGGCCGGAAAATCAGCAATAATAAGACACATCTTCATCTTATTTTTTTTTTTTTTGCCCACGAACTGTCTTGCATGCTCCTCGGTCCGAGCAGTTCGCTTCATTAGTGCTGAAAAGGAGGATGAGGAGGAGTCGAAGGAGGAGGAGGAGGAGGAGGTGGGCCGCCTGCTCCATCCTGAGCAATCTATCTAGCCGGTGCTGAGGGTTAATAGCTGCTGCCAAAGATAAGTGAATTATAAGCTGTTGCTTTCACCTCCGCGCAAATCTATTGCCAAATTGAGCTTCTTTTTTTTTTTTTGCGCCGCACGCTAAAAATCGCAAAAAATTGACGACAATATTTCCAAGTCACTTATTAAGAAGTTAACCTTGCCTTTGAGATGCGTTTCTTTTTTTTTTCAAAAGGCAAATCCTCTTTAGAGATCAGATACTGTTGACTGGAGAGGAGCCGCCGCCACACACACGCGCGAACACACACACACACACACACACACACACGCGCACACAATGTGCCGGCGTCTTTTTAAAGCGCATTTGACAGCAAATGCAGCTGTCCCCAGCTCGTTGTGGACATATTAGCGGTGGAAATGAATGCAAATCTGTGTGCTGCAGCCATCTGGACGTGCAGAGACGCAAAGAGGGGCGTCAGCTGAGCCCCCTTTTGCTATGGTGGTCTTCACATGCAAAATCTAAAAATCAAAAGTGGAATTATTGGCGGTTTTTTTTTTTATTTGGTGAGGGAGGTGAAGATACGCAAAAAAATACGTCGCGAGTGTCTCCCACACTCTTGTTTTATTGACCTCCGCTGATATCAAATCAAACTCCCAATGAGAGTTTCCGGTGTGTGTGTGTGTGTGTTGAATTTACGGGGCGATGTCTCCCCCAAATTTGCATGTAAATGGCCGACATCAGCCTCCACGCGTGCCAGGGGCCAGCGGGCCTCCCAGATGTCACGGCAAAGTCAATCAGCCGGCCGCTGCCCAGCTGGCCGCGCGGCCACGCGCTTCCCGACGTTGCGCGTGCACGCGCCATCGCGAAATTAGGATTATCATTTTAAAAAAAATGGTGGAGGCACTTTGAATTTCAGGAGATCACCTGCATTGCGACTTTTTTTTATTCTTATTTTGTGCAGGCAGCCCGGGCTTGCTTTATTAAAGGGATCTTTTGTCGATTAATTATTAATTACATGCACGCCCACAGTGCCTTGCAAATTCTTAATGATTAGCTAAGCAGCCCACGCAGCAACCTACATTTTTTTTTCTTGCGCTGGAAACTATATTTTTATTATTGATTTTTTTTATGGTTAGCTGTTTGAGTGGAAAGTATTTCTGTATTGATTTTTTTTTTATATAATGATTGTTTCTTTCATTAAAACATTCTGTCATTGATTATTAGACATTTTCTAGCATATTTGAAACATTCATGATTAATGATTTTTTTTCACTTGTTTCTTTCGCCATAAAAAATAATTGCTTTTAATTATTTCCCCGTGTTTTAGCTAAAACACATCTAAATAGAATTATAATAACTGACAATTATCAGTTTAATATTTGCGCGGGTTCGTGATGAATTTATTTCATAAAAAGTATTTTAATTCTAACATTTGCATTCATATCTATATGATCATTTCCCCGTTACTTTGATGAAAATATCAACTTTATCATTTTCATTGAGATATAATCTTCTTCTTCTTTCACTCTAATAATGTTTTCCCCCCAAAACACATTTTCATAATAATTACGTTCGTGCGTTTGTTTCACCACAAACACATTTTATTACAAATAATAATTTTCTCGTGACTATAAAACACATTTTTTGTTCATTAAAATAAATGCGTTCACATTTAGCTCACAATTAAAATGAAAGCATCCTCATTCCACACGCACATTACCAGGAAACATAAAAAGGACAAATTATGGATTATTTTTGTCTTTTTTTTAAGGATGGTAAAATGTATTCTAGCCATGAGGAGTGATGAGATCGATTTTTGTCGAGCTGATAGACGGACAGCGCCCCTCTTTGGCAACACTCATTTTTTCTTTTTTTTTTTTCCTCCCACTTCCGCGGGGAGCCAAAATCTCCACGTGGATTTTTATTTTATTTTTATGTGCAAGAAAAAAAAACCCGACCAATTCTGACGCCGATTATACTTATTTACATTATTATGTTATTGTTATTACACATTTGCAAATCTTTGTTTTGTTATGCGTGAGAATGAATGAAAAGTCCTAATTATGCTTTGTGAGGCCAACACGCTTGGGGAATAATAATAATCATATTAATATAAAAATAATAATAATTATTATAAATAATATTCTGTGGTGACGTCACATTTAGTGAGCAATTTAACTGTGTGCACTGGTGAGTTGTGTCAAGGGCATCAATGTGTGTGTGCGTGTGCATTTGCATTCCCATTCTGCTGTGGAAATGATGAGAGACTTTTTTTTTTTTTTTTTTTTTTTAACCCGCGTGCGCTTTCGAGCCTTGCGGCGCAGTCTGTGGGCGAATTACATTTTAAAAGAAGGCGAGAGAAATTAAATAAGAAACCGAGACCACTTCAGGGCTATTAACATCTAAAATATCCCCTGGAAATTTCCACCGAAATACACATGACCGAAAAAGAAAAAAAAAAAAATATATACCCAGGGTGCCATCACTCTCAGGCAGACCCCTCCCTCCTCACCCCCCCCCCCCCCCCCTTTTTCTTTCGCACCCCACCCCTCCAATCCAATCGTGGCGGTGTCCATCACGGCTTTGTGGAGCTATCCGGGACTGATTTAAATAAAAGTTGGGCGAGTTTCTTGAGTGGTGTCAAATAGGGAGAAGGCAATAAAATGTGATTATTCAGCCATAAGTGGAAACATATTAAGTTGAAGGCCAAACGAAGACTTTCAAAAAGGTCATATCTGAGATCTCATCAGCGGGTGGGCGGGGCTGGGGTCACGTGTCTATCGGACGTGATCATAAACATTTTGCATGGACCATAAAACTGCATATTTTTTGGAACAGGAAAATAAACTTCCATCCCATCATGCAAAAATATTGCAATTTAGAATCATAACGTTACATCAGAGAAACTGAGGTCAGAAGGTCATTTAAGGCCAAAACTATCGATTTTGTTCAGTGCGCGAGAAGAGGTGACCACTGTGAGTGGATAAATAAATAAAATAAATATTTTTTTCTCACTGCAACTGATAAGAGAGTCAATTATCTGAGGCTTTACTTGACAGAATGCAGTATGTTAAAACAATTTCAACCTTTTGCAAAATATATTTTTCAGCCAACTAACCAGAACAAAGCTTTTTTTGGTTTGAAAAAAAAAAAAAAGCTCTAAAGCATCTTTTTTTTTGTAACCCTGGAACGACATTTGTAATAGTCTCTCCAAGCAGATTTTATTTAGCAACTGTAAAAAAATAGACTGCATAAATCATCTTAATGCAAATTTATCCTTATAAAACATCACAAAATTAAGCCATACAATATCTTTGCAAAACCGTCAATAGAATGCGATTAATCGATAAGTTCTTTCATCTTCTAGTTCATTTGCTCTCAATTAGAAAAGTAAGAAGTAGTATTTCCATCAAAGCATTAAAAAAATAATTAAATTGGATTTGCTGAGAGGTAATTCACATGTACCCCCAGGGGTACTCCCACTACCATTTGAGGACTGCTGACTTAGGCAACTATGCTACTGTACTGTAAAACACACACACACACATCCACAAGTATTTTTTTTTAGACTAAAACCATCATTTTAGTTGAAATACTGCATAAATTCTTGACATTTATGGCAACAATGATACTTAGCACAATAAAGTTGTTTGCTCCAAAACAATTTTAGTTGTGAAATACAAGAAATATCATTTTCATAACAGCAGTATTCAAAATACATTGCTGAATTGAGCATCTTAACATGTTACTGAAATCGGAATGAACTTGAAACATCCTGAACATTTAGCGAACTCCATTTTGACTCTTATCGTGTATTTTGTTTTGGTTTTGAATGCCAGTCCATCCCACCGCTTTGTTTCTCTCTTATATTCTTGTCCTAACATGTAAGAATTCATCATTTCATCACGATCCATCATTAACAGCAATGTGCCACTAATGAACCCGCCTCCTCCTGCGCGCCCGCGCCAGTGTGTGTGTGTGTTTTCGAGCAATGCGGCGCGACTTTTTGCACTCTGCCGGCATCTGCGCAAAACGCCGAGGTGCGTTGCTATTAACAGAAATGTTAATTGTGATGTCACGGGAGCAGGAGTCAAAGTGAGAAGCTCAGATGAGGAAGAGCAAGTGAACGCTAAAAATAATCCAGCTGCACAAAATGATCCCACGTTAGTGGCGAGGGACCTTTTTTTTTTTCCGAGAGGTGGAAAAAGAGGAAGTCAATGAATTGGAAAGCTTCTTTTTTTTTTTGTCTTTGTTTCAGCGGGCCTTGTTTTCCCCCGCAAATTGTATAATGCAGCTCTTTGTTCTACACGCCACATGAATAGCTTGTCCTGAGCGAGCGCACACACAAAAACACACACAGACCAAGTGATCATCTTAAAAAAAAAAAAAAAAAAGCAACGCCCTGGTGCTCACTTGGCCTAGTTTCCAGTGGGAAGGGGCGCGCTATCCGGGGAGGGGCGGCGGCGGGGAGCGCGGAGGATGTTCACGCACTCTGGGAAAGCGAGCGAGAGTGATGCGAGTCAACATCGACAACCTTCTTCCCCGAAAGCTTCCTGTCCTCGTTTCACGACGGGGTTCTTTTCGTAATCGAAATTTCAATGCCATTGACGAAGATAGACGTACGATTTTTGGAATAAGTTTTGCTTTTGCGCCATCTTGTGGCATCTTGGTGCCAAGCGCATTAAAACAAGACAACTGCCACTTTGTCAGGCCTTTAAAATAAAAAATATGGGTACGGCGCAATAGGGAGGGACCACTTGATGAAAACACAAATTTTACAGGGGAAAGAGAAAAGGTCACAACCACGGGGACCCATTGTGTCCGATGTCGGAGACAGTGGAGCATGTTGTCTCGCTGTCACGCTAATTTCGATGAAATACAGTATAAAACTGAATATTTTGCTGTGAAAGTTTGTAACAGGGGTTCTGCAAGTGGCAGCAAATCTATTTTGATGCTTTGTGAGGCTTTGACAGGTATAATAGCTTTCTTTTCAAATTAAGAGCAAATTGATTGTATCATGGAGCAACTACTAGCTCAAATGTGTTGCAGTGACTCCTTTGCAAAGTGTAGTCAGCACTTTCAGCGATTAAAAAAAAGTTGATATATTCTCCATGATGAACTTGATGGCTAAATTATTTTTCCAAGTCCAATAAATAATTTTTAAAACTCATTTTCCACTTTCTTTAAACTGAAAATGACATAGCCTGCTCAGGGCTCATGAGAGCGACCAATCAAAGCTCACATATTAGTCATGTGACATTCATAAGCTAAGCCTTTAGCCCACGTTATGTCATTTTCAATCAACATCGAGTGAAAAATGTATTTTTCATCCTTTTGCAGTATTTTGAGAATTTTATTCTCGCAGTACTTTAGCCAGTAGGTGGCACACTCATGGTAGTGTGGTAACTATGTTGCTCTGCCATTTTTAACGTCAGCATCTACTGTAGGTGAAATTTCAGCTCCCTGGTGCATCTTTCAATGATGAATTGGACAAATTACTACACAAGGGTTAAATGCATTCATTAAGCATGAAAATTAATTTAGTCTTCAAATTGATTATAGATAAAAATAATAGTTTCGCCTGCTGAAAATGGTTAAATAAGTGGACCATCCCTTGATGCATTTTTTTTCACCGAGGTTAAGAAAAAATATTTCACAGGAAATGAAATAAAATGTAGCGCCATCTACTGGACAAACCCGAAATCTTACAGCGGTCGCTTTGCAGCGGATGTAAAATAAATTTCCCCCAAGCTGTAAGGCGGTGAAAAATTTCGCCAACACAGCGGTGAAATCCTATTTACAGCGGAAGCCACGATTATAAAACAACGGTATGGAAAAGTGAAACCGCGCAAACCTCCTAACCTCAAAACGTCAGCGGCGTCCTAAAAGCGTCGACCGACCCCCTTGTATTCTTGTTTGACTTTGCAATTGAGAATCCTACAGAAGCTTAACGCCCGAGCTAAAAAGGCGGCCAAACTCCGGCGCGGGATTTCGCTTGTCAATTCCTGTTGGATTTGAGCAGCATTAGGACGCTCGGCGCGCGCCATCTGCTCTGCCTGTTGATCGATCGCCCCTCGGTTCTGCGCCCGCGCTCGTTCGGGCTTTCAGGTGGCCGCTCGGGTTACACGGCACCGGGTGGCGCGAGGGGGCGGGGCCGGGAGGGGAGGGGCGAGAAAGCGGGCGCTCTGGAGTTTTTGCCGGACAGATTTCGGGCGAGGAGCGTCTTGATAATCTGGGGCTTGGTGTACAGCGCCTAACCAAATGTCGACATCTGCGAGGGTGCGCGCGAGGAAAAGCTCCACGGAGGAAGGGGGATCATCATCTTAGCTCCCCTCACCTTCAAGCGGGCCCGTCGGGCTTTAAAAGGCAGATGAAGAAATCCTAACGTAAACACGGCGAGTCCGGTTTGCGCCGCCTGCGCGACACCGAGGCGAAGGGGCAACCTTGGCGGCTTGACTTTTTCGTCGCCCCCGGATGTAAACATTCGCGCGCGACGTACGTTAATGGCGTCCGACTTTTTCTCCCGAGGGTGACTTTCACGGTCGCGTGCAGAAAACAATCCATCGAGTGTATGGGCATGCTCAGCAAAGCCGTAAGGTGGTCTAAAATTTATATAAATTCAATGAAAAAATATATATAACTCTATAATATTGCACTTAAAAAAACTTACAAGTAAATAGAATGTAAAGAATTAAACCTTTTCAGCCTCACAATGAAGCCGTCGCAACTCCTTACGTGCATGACTTGGCCACCGGGGGCAGTATAATAGAGTCATGCAGGTACGAAGAAAGAAGAGTTTCACAACTATCGAAAGTGATTTTTGTGGGCCAAGGATTCGCTTCCTGTGAAGTTGCGGCTAGTAATCAAGTGAATTCAAGTCCACGCCACTATCAAGTGCTTGAATAAAACGTAAAATAAGAAAACATCGGAACGTCAGATGGCGTCTGGAAAATCTCGGAAATCAGGTGACTTGTATCCAAAGGTGCCTCTGTATTGATTTTTTTTTTTTTTTTTGAAAACCAACAAAAAAGCAATATGAGTACTTGGCAATTGTTTACTTTCGAATACAGTACACTAAGCGGATCCCAATCCGATATTGATATCGGATATCAGTCTGATACCTGGAAAAAAAAATCGCAGATATCAGTCTGATACCGGGAAAAAAAATCAGTCTGGAATCAAAAATGTTTAGATTAGCTATGTACTAAGTAAAGTTCTATTATTTTTTAGCATTTCAAAAACTATTCATTGTTTTTATTCACAAATTTTAAGAGTAAAATTTGATGTAGAGTCAAATTAGAGTAAAACCATCCAAACAAATCATGTCCCAAAAGTCTTATCAGTCAAGTCACTCATATCTCATTGATTTTTCTTTATGAAAATCAAGATGAGGCCTGGATAAAACCACGATTAGTAATTGATCATTTTGGATTACAGTTGCCAAGGCATGTCCTGATTTGATATTGATATTGGATATCGTTTCAATACTAACCAAAAATTAGTATCCATATAAATGAGTCTGTACTTAAAAAAATCTGTACTGAAATAAAGTTGAAGTGTTGTTTATCATTTCTAAAAGTATGAATCGTTTTTATTCCTTTCATGAGGGTTATTTCTCTGCACATTCTGACGTTTGAGGTTGAATTTATGGAACGCATTAATGTTGGAATAAATGGGTCATATTTTCTTTTAACTGCTGTCGCTGCCTATTTGAATTGTGTCACGTCAAGCCTCTTCTAACGTTTCACACGCAAAGTAAAAAGATGTGTCATTCCTGCTGATATCTAATTGATATCGGTGTCAGACTTTAATATTGATATATCAGAAGTGAAATACTGTACTTTCATCGGGACACCCCAACAGAAAATCTATCATCGGTTTTCTAATTTGTTTTGCTTTTTGTTTATTTCGGGTGTCATTCCACTCCCAGCCACTAGGTGGCGCCACGTTGTCACATTTAACATTTGAAGAGAATTCACTTTGATTTTGCTGAAGACAATCTTATGGAATCCTTCGTTACGCTCTAGATTTATTTATATTAGCGATGCTTGTATTATTTTAAAAGTTTTGTTTAAATACCTCGCAAAACGGTGTCACAAACGCTACAGAAACGTATATAAGTATTTCTATATTTCAGATTGGACTTATTGCAGGGTGGTCTGGAATGTAACCCTTTGCGACGGAGCCCGCACTAATGTTTTACTTGGTCTTTTGCTCCACGGCGCGTGTGAAAGTGACTTTGACTCTCCTGAGGAAAAGTTTGAGCATCTGTTCCGCCGTGTAGTCTTTGTGGAGAAATGAAATATTGAACCGATTGAGTGCGGCATGAATGTTTCACCGGCACGCCGCCGATGCCGATTATACGGGGAGCGGCACTTTAACACGCACGAGCCGACATGTTGTTGTTGCCTTTAAGTGCGGCAGATTAGCGGGCCGCAAAGCGTTCCGTTCAGTTTAGCGGCGACATGCTCCTCTAACGACAGCAACGAAAACACGTACGCGCGACGGAAATACACACTCGAGTGTTTGTGGTCATCGTCGGGGGTCGGGGAATTAATTGTTAAAATCAGACGTTAAAATTGGAGGCTTTAAGGACGGTTTAATTTGGGGACTAATTTGAGGTTAGCTTTTAGAAGGATTTCTTTCTAAATCGAAATCGTAGAAACTAGCCCGCCGGTGAATTAGGACAATAACTTACAAAAAGTAATTATTTGAAAATTGACGCATTCCTGGGCTTACTTACGAGAAGTAATTAGGAGAAACATGAGTAATTTGAGGTCGGCGCTTTGAAGAATTACTTTCAAAAGCTAAATAGCGGAAACCGGCCAACTTGTAAGTCAGATAGCTTACAAAAAGTAATTCAGAGAAAACTGACAAATTTCGGGGGGTTACTAACACAAGTACGCAATTTAAAGCAAAATACTTTTGGGTTTATTTACAAAAAAATCATTAGCTAGTGTTAAGTAGGATTTGCTACACAAGTGGAAACTAAATTGTGGGTTAGCAGGCTGTTGACTGCTAGCAAGTTAGCTTACAAAAAGCAGTTAATACAATGACAGTTTGTGTTGGATTAATTACAAAAAGTAATTAGAAGAAATTACTAAATTATGGGTTACTGAAAAAGTAAGGAATGCAAGCCTGACTATTTTGGGTTTAGTATTTAGTAGACTTAAAAATCGCAGAAATTCATCAACTTGTATTCGTTAGCAGGCTAGCTTTTAAAATTTCAGTGGACTGTCAACTTTTGGAGGTTACTTACAAAAAGACATTTGTAAACAAAAAGGTTCATTTTGGGTTACAAAAAGGTTCATTTTGGGTTACCGAAAAAGTAATAAGTAATACCATGATAAATTTCAGGTTGGTATTTCGTAGGGTAGAAACTTACCAATTTGTGTTAGCAGGCTAGCTCGCAGAATGCAATTTAGTCGAAAACTGTCCGCTTTGTGTTGTTAAATGGATTCCTTTGGATGCAAATTCTTAATTAATTAGTCTAATGTTGAAAAATAATCAAGTTCGATCTGTTTCCCACGTCGTCGGCCCGGTTCTGCCGAACGCTAACCGCGCCGGCTTCGGGCGCTCACGTTTGCTCCCGATATCTCGATTGTCGGTCGTTAGCGTTAGGCCGTCATCGCCGAGATGATAAAACGGTGTCGTGAGTAGCCTTTTGTGCGCCACGCTAGGAGAGTTCCGTCGCTAAAAGGGAGGGACAAAAGCCAGAAGGCGCCACGGGTATAAGGTTCCGCCCGGCGACAATGGGCAAAGTTTCAACTTGCAGCGCGATGGGTGTAACGTTAACTGGGATGGCCCGGATCAAAGCCGGCCGAACAAAGTGGGTGGAAATGCCGCGGGAGAGCGTCTGCGCTCCCCGCGAAGGACGGCTACAGACCCCCGGTTGCCCATCCGGGCTAATTAGCGACGCTCTGTTTTTTTTTTTGTGTGTGTATTTTTTTGGTTAAAGGCCAGGCCCCCGATTTCGACATTAGCAAGCGAAAAGCCGGGCGTCTTAACGAGAAATCCGACAAAGGCTGATTAATTCACAGCCGCCGCAAAGGCGCTCAATTTTGTATCGCATGTGAAACATTCATCGGGCCTCTCGCCGTCTTTGGGAGCGGAATTATTCAGTGGCGCCGGTTGAAA
This sequence comes from Hippichthys cyanospilos, assembly GCF_059441005.1. Taxonomy (NCBI): domain Eukaryota; kingdom Metazoa; phylum Chordata; class Actinopteri; order Syngnathiformes; family Syngnathidae; genus Hippichthys; species Hippichthys cyanospilos. The sequence continues at coordinate 4,132,870 of NC_142376.1, forward strand.
TGAGAAGGGCGGCCTTGGAAATGTGCGAGGCTTACGGCGAGCCATCAGGTGAGCGGGCGTACAATGCCGACGTGTAACCTTTACACTGCGCTTGAACCCGCGCATACAAGTGTTATGAAAGGTCCCTGTGGCGCCGCACTCTTCTCACATGGATTTGACGACTTGCCACTTTATTAGCTGCAAATCCCCCCCTTACGTGTTCTGTACAGGGATTGGGGAGGGGTACGTTATGAGCCGGGATTCTCATTGTCTTCTGGAGTTATTAGAAGGAAGAGTGTGCAGCACCCCCCCCATCCAGCAAACGGCACCCCGGGAGAATAGGCCGATTGTTTGAAGGCGAGCTACAAGTGCAATTTAACCCATCTTATTTACAATGTGATCGTTTTACAAGGACATGCTTTCTGCAAAGAATCCGCGTCTAATATTTCTCCTCAGTGTGATTCATTGATTTTTTTTTTCTTCCCCTTTCTCCTTCTCCAGAATATATTTGATGTGATGTCCAAATAAGCCTGTAGACAAAGGAAAAAAAAAAAAGTCGAGCTGAAGAAAAGCTTAGTAGATTGGCAGCAACAAAAACACAATGAAACGAAATGTTAAATCAAGCGTGATTGAAAAGGAGCTGTGTGATTTTTTTTTTTTTAACCGGAAACTAGTTGGTGGCCTTCACTTGTGTCATCACATCTTGCAAAAAAAAAGGCTTTCACTGTTGATTTATAATAAGTGCCATACTGCCATCTAGTGGACATATTAGTACACTGTACGTAAAAGATGCCCGTCACACAGTTGATGCGACAAAAAAAGGCATTTGACGTACTCAATATAATTCACTAATTATTACTTTAAAAATTACTATTCTTCTAATTAGGTGGTTAAATATGAATAAAGTATCATCTGCAAGTTTACCATTCATCACATATTAATCAAATATATTGTTATTAAACATAATTAAAGTATGCAGATCGCTACAGATGCGTTTTGTTACATAAGCAGCTTACAGTTTTACTTTGACTAACCAATCAGAGGACAGAAAAAAAATATAACATTTTCAAAGTTACCTGAGAGGACACTTTTTAAATCAAATTTTGATGGCCACAAACTCACGGCGCAGAAATCTCAAGCATCTATGTGTGTGTTGTGTTAGAGTAAGATTTGATTTAACTAAAATATAAGTCACAGAAATAGTAAATACGAAGTTTGCCTAAACAGTTTCTAAACTTGTATTAAAGATGAAATGCAAATGTATTGAACGAAAGGTTAGGCGGTATTATTGAGCTATCTTTTTTGTCCCTCTAGAGGGAGCCAATGAGAAATTCATTTTCTCTTTTCATACTAGTAAATGGATCGGACCATAAAAATAGACACTCAAGTTTTTAGACATTAATATAAGTAAAGGAGTAGATGGACCTTAAGCAATATGTTTTTTTCAATAAAAATATTCAATATATACAAGACATTTTAACATTATGAATGAGAAAACAAAAACAAAAATCAAACTTCTTGTGTAATGCAACCAGCTAGCGGCTAACATTAGCATTTGCCTCCAACTTTGTGTATCTGCATTATTTGCAATTTGCTACTTGCGTTTTTAGCTATTTTTAGGTTGATAGTATAAAAAAAAAATGTGTTTATTGGAAATCCATGGTGGGGACAATGAATGCTGTTGAAATGCCGAGAGTAACTTTATTTAGACAGTTTAAAATAATCACTGGATTTATAAAATGTATTTAATAACTTATTTAACCCAATGTACATAATATAAAATAACATAGACGGAAAATAATAACCGATTGTCCAAATTCTCGCACTATATGCTGGCAGCGCACATTGACTATTCATCACACTTTCTGCATGAAATGGCGTGGCTCCGCTTTCAAATAAATGCACCTGGTTTTGACGATGTTCGGGGTTTTAACACCAGAGCGAGAAGAAAATTCAAGAAAAAAAAAAATAAAAGAGCCGGCACGAAGGGTGGAAGCAGCGGCGCGTCCTCCACGTCTGACCTCCGGTGTTCCACGCATGCAAATCATATCAAGGACCTGAAGCTTTCTCATGTGCCGGGCCTCCTGGCTTCCAACTCGCCAAGGTGGACGGATGCTATAGAGACAACACAGCCAAAATAATCTGGAAAAGAAAAAAAAAACACAGCGTACTGAATAATTAATTGTGTTTGTCTTTTACTGGTTTGTGTGCGTTTGTGTGTTTGTGTGTGTGCCTGGACATTGCTTCATGCCCCTGAGCGCAGCAATGGTTAGTTTTAAAAACTGTCTGATGGACCAAACATGGGGGAGGGTTTGTGTGTGTGTGTTTGTGGGGGGGGGTGCAAGGTGCTCTGTGAGGTGTGTGTGTGTGTGTGTGTTAAAAGTCAAGCAACAACATAAGAGGAGCAGTGTTTGAGTTTCACGGGTTACTTCGTATATTCATTACAAAAGATAAGTAAAACACTATTTAAATGTCATTACTGTATATCTTCATTCTGAATGGGCGAGTACCAATATCAGGTATCAGTATAAGGGCGATACCAACGTTTTTTCAAGGTATCGGGTGTTTTTGAAGGATGCTGATACCAGTCACTGATACTCAAGGGAAAAACTAATCAGACATTTTGGGGTGTGTTAATCTCACATGTCTGATATTATCACTTTTTTTTCCCACCATCTGGTGTTTAAAATAAATACATTAATTAAAAAAAAAATGCTAATAATTTAAAAAAAATGTGTGCTGAAATAAACTTGAAATATTTTTTACTGCAAAGAGTACATTTAGTTTTGATTTAAATTTTTATAAGTATCGGCAAGACCTCTTAAAAATTGGCATTGAACATCTGATTTTTTTTTAATATATATTTTTTTTCTTGGTATTTTTGGAGGGAGGTTGAAACAGATTACTGCCTTAATCTGTTTAAGGCCTAAAGGCCTGCCTGTCTGCAAAGCCTATAACAGATATTTAGTTGAGTAACACTTTTCAATTTTTTTTTTTTATTTTTCTAATGAGCTGTTGAGCCACTTTTTAAAAAAGTAAAATTACATAATTGTCCATCTTTGTCTGACTTAGTGGCAGTAAACACACACACACACACGGGTTGGTTTGTTTGTTATGTTTGATTTTAACAAATAAATACACAATATACTCTATGTTGAGATGTGTGAAAGCTGCCTGATTGGCATTTTTTTCAGTATCACGGTGACACCAGCCTTATTTCAAGGTATCGGGTACTTTTAAAGGATGCTGATACCATCCACCGATACTCAATTGAAAAACAAATCTGACGTTTGGGGGTGTCCTAATTTAATATCAAAAAGGGTGAATCCCCAAGAGTTAAGTACTTGTACTGGTATCGTATGGAAAAAGTAGTATCGAATCTCCGTAGTCTTAGAGCTATTTCTTTAAAAAATAGTCAAAACTGAGCTACTTGTGGGTTTGTAAGAGCGCTAGTTTTGATTTTAACAAACAAATACACACTATAGTACACGTTGAGATGTGTGAAGGGTGCCCGAATGGCTTTTTAAACCCAGCACAAAAAAAATAAAGACAAACAATAGGTGTGTTGTGTGTGAGAGATGCTTTCAAAAAGAAAAGGGGGGGGGGGGGGAAAGTCAATACACCTTCATTTTGCCGGCACTGGTAATGAGCCATATTTTGCTGGGAAAATGGCGTCTTCTCCGGAGGCGGCGTGTCTGCTGAATGTGGCCCTGATCCCGGATGAAACAGAAGGCTCAGCAATCAATCTCTCCAGGTTGCCCACAGCCAGAGAAAGCAGCTGCACCACATGTTCGCCCGGCACCACAGCCACACGTTAACATACGGCCCAGCGCGGGAAGCGTCCACAAGCAGCCTCTAGCTGTCTTATAATGAATTCCCGCCGGGATCGGGAACTATCAGAGTCGGCCGGTGTTACTGGAGGCTCGGAATAAAGTCAACACCTCTCCTTATACCTGATCAAGCTGCGGCGCCGCGGCCGCTCGGCGAGCGAAGCGCTCGCACTCGCCGTGCGGGCTGAACTTTGGAGGAAAGTGAGGACCGAAATCCAATAGACGCGGCAATTAGCAAAGCTTTCGCAAACGGGCCGTCAGTCGAGGTTGCGCTTTTCCTCGCGCTGATTGGACGGTTTTCCGTTTTTGGAAAAAGGCGATTTTGAACGTTTGTTGTTTCGTACAAGTGCTAAAAATCGCAAATCCGGGAAGTTCTCGTGATGTTGGGCTGCACGGTTTCCGTTTTTCTTCCCCGGTCCTGAAAACCAAAGAGTTCTTCCATCCATACTCGAATTAAAGTATCTGCATGAAGATTAACTACGAGGGCCGGTATATTTAGCATTTTCACTCATCTTTCGTGGCCAACGGAATATTGTGTACTATATCTATGTAAATATGGGTGGTAACATGAAAGGAGATTTCCATTCCTTACTTTGAATTGCATGTAGGTAATACCTATGTTGTATGTGTGGAAACGCTGCCATCCAATGGAGACGGTTGTCACTACAGTCACTACAATTGGCTTATATTAGTTAAGCATTGGTCAAGCTCCCCTCCATAAAAAACATTTGACAAGAATTTTACTATTTATGATTGTTATTACTATTTTAAAAGACGAGAATTCTCATCCACGCCACTGAATGAGTTAAAAGCTAATGCTGTGTAATGTGCTAATAGCCTCGCTAGCATCAATGTTAACATGCTAGCGTTTCAACAGTGATTTATTCTAGAATAATGTGACATGCTAACATCGGAATCTGCCTGGAAACAACACTGACTAATCAAAAGTTAAGTGCTTTGAATGTCTTCTAAGATTTACTCATTTTGGTTAAGCAGCTGGACTCAAAACTGCCACTTGAAAACCCTAAAAAAATGTTGGACAAAAAAACGAAAAACACTTTCAGCATTCCTTATTTATGTGTTTGTCTATAAATTATTTACAGGGTGTGTAAGTTATCGGCACTGGAAAATTTAAACTGATACGTACAATGGTCAGATGAGTTGTTGTATATTTATAATTATGAATGAAAACTATTCATATTTATAGCACTAATAACACACTTTTGCAATAAAACACAATGTCTATTTTCTCATTGCTTTATGTATTTAACCTTTTCCCCTCTCTTCTGGTCGCATTGCTTGTTCTTTTCATTATAAATTAATTTGTAAATATCGTGAATTATTTCATTTTACTACAGTGGCGTCCTGTCAATAATGTGTCACCGTGTGCATTTTATTTTTTTGCAATGTCGTCATTTTGACACTAGGTGGTGCACGTTCACCATGGAATAGAAATGCTTGCGAGGTGTTATGTTTATGTACAGTACAGTATTTTATGTAACTTCTGAAGTACAATCAATAAACTCCCAGGGAACTAACTAGTCCCGAACAATTATATTGATTTTTTTTAAGTTATTCATTTATTTCAGCAATACAAACGTATATCACTGTGTAAGTATATGGTCGTTTACAATTTTTTATAAAGTTAGAAAAATGTACAATAAAATAGGATAGCTCACTCTTGTGGCATACAAGTCGGTCACGAAAATGTAAAATGTGAAATGAAATGACACCAGTGGCTAATTGAGGCATATGATTCTGCAAGTTTGTCATTTTTCCACTAGGTGGTGCTCATTGACCCGTGAAATAAAAATGCAAAGTTTCCCATTCTATGAAATGAATGTCTTCAAACAGAAAATCAATTAACTTCGCTCAGGAAATGTAATTTTAAACAATACTTGGCGCATTTTAAAAACTATTTTTAATGCAGTATTCACATGTACCTTGGCGACATTCTTTTTTATTTTTTAACTCAAGAAAAATGTAGCTGTTTGAACGACTTTCCTTTTATTTATTTTTTAACTCGAGAAAAATGTGGCTATTATGGAAATCTTAATGTAGTTTTGTTTGTTGTAAAATAAGCAACACCTTTTAGAACAGATGAGTTATTTGTGTTCTCTCGGTTTTGAAGTAGGTGTACCGGCTATCGTAAAATATCTGTTTGAAAAAAAAAAGCCTAATAATAACATGTTTATTCCAAACTAGCTAACTTCGATTAACGATGCCGGAGCAGGATGGAGCGCGCGCGCGGTGGCGTGCGTACATGACGTCACCGCTCCATGTCCCATGCGCCATTTTGAAAAGGGGGAGAGGAGGAAAAAAAAAAAATCACGGATAATTTGTGTGGTCTTGACAGATCGTGAAGCCCCGGCGTTTCTCAGCCATCGTGGATGTTCACCGTTAACTCCGAGCGAGCCGCGCGCGTCGTTTTGGGCTTCGGACGCGCCGTGTACAGCAAAAATCGCTGCTAAATGAAGCAATGGCGGGTGAGCGACTTTATAGGAAAGACGGGGAGGAAAAGGATCCACCACCTCGCTTAGCTCGTGCGTGCGTGTGTATTATTTGTGTGTATGTGTGTGTGAGAGATGGCCCCGAGTGTCTGCAAGTTAGCCGGCTAAGCTAGCTAGCGTGCTAGTTGTCAAAACTGTGTCTCTGTCAAGTCATTTTTCAGCAAAACGCAAAAATCTGTTGTGACAAAACTGACACTTCTTCCTTTCTCTCTTTTTTTTTTTTACCTTCCAGGGGTTGCAGGTGGAAATGATTTTCAGTGGTGTTTCTCCCAAGTGAAAGGAGCGATAGATGAAGATGTTGCGGAAGGTATGTGGCTAACGTTGGCGCGGCTAGGCTAAGCTAGGATGGAGGAGAGCAAGTCGCTCTTTTTGCACGCAGGTGGGGGTTAGTTAGAGGGCGCCGCCGGTATGGCCGAGGCCCGGCTGCGGTGGCCGAATGGTGTGCGTTTGTGGATTTGTGTGTGGGGCGTGCCGTTTGGCTTGAAACGAAAACGTTACAGTGTCTGCGGCTAGTTAGCAGGATGCTAGGAGGTGGCTAGGCTATTAAAGGGGGAGCGCCTGTGCACGTGACGTCATTGCGCTGCGCCCATAAATTATCGTGCGATATCACGCCCGAGTTCATTCATTCATTTTATGGATAAACCATAGCGATAGAATAAAGGTCGCAATCTACCGGCTTTATACTTTTAACAGAGGCCAAAAAAGGCGATTCAAGATGTATAAAGGGAATAACATACAAAGATGAAAACATCAATAGAAGCAAAACAATTTGAATGCAGCATATACATGTGTAATAAGTAAATAATAAGATGTTGCGTTCATGTGGCAATTTAGGATAAACCTAAAACGCAATATAATTATATACAGTGGAAAATGGGACTTCCCATGATCCTTTTAATGCACATCCAATAGATACTGTAGGTAATATATTAATCCCATGAGGGGAAGTAGATACAGTATTGACAGCAATACAATTACAGTACCTCCAAATAGGAGCAATTGTGAAAGAAACCCAGCATTTGAACAAATAATAAATACTGTACGTTTTAGGGAAAAAAAAATGTAATGGATGTATTGATTGTTAATGTAATGGAATGCTGAGTTGAGCATATCAATAACTATTTTATCAGTAACAGGACAACATGTTCATGTCTTCCTGAGAGCCACCCTATTCATTTGTGTCCACTGTAGTGGATTTCTTTTTTTTTTTTTTGTCAGTATCGTACTACACACTCTCGCTACGCAATTACAATGAGTCATAGTGTGTTCAATAGAGGACATTCTTGTCTTTCCAATTATGTCTCATGCGTTTGGGAGGAGCGCAATTAACAGCAGTGAACACAAATAAATAGGCTGGGTCCCAGAAGGATATAATAGTATAAAATAATAATACGAAAACAGCTTTTGAGTGGGACTCAAGGAAAAATAAACATTAAGTATAAATGTAATCAACCATTCGTTACTTCTGGCACTACATGGCAACATGCTTTTTTTTTTTAATCAAATTGCATTTCTACTTTGTATAAAAAGCAAAACGTGGATAGTCTTGGGGCGTCAGTGATCGGGTCAATAATTTCCATGAGCTATTTTCTTTGGTTCCTCTGTGGGTGTTCACACGAGTAGCCAACCGTAATTTGTTTGTGACTCTCCCGTTAAGCTGTCTTTTGCTCCCGCAGGTCTAACGATTCATCAAAAGTACCTCCATGTTACATTTCTCTTGGTTGTCGAGTGACAATAGGTGATCACGTAGGTTAATTGTCACTTTCTGCTTTCTAGTGAACGAGCGCCTAATTGTTCTGCATTACATTCATAATATGCCGCTGACATGGATAGATGAAGAAAAATATTAAGGGTGGGAATCTTGTATTTTAAAAGTACTACTGGTGTCGGTATTTGGTATCTTTCGGCGACTACTCTTGTTGAACTCTGGTACTGGTAGCGGTTTTCAAAACAGTGGTATCAAAGCTTAAGATACATTTGAAATGAGTGTAATTTTAAGCTTCCATTCATGTGTACAGTAAGCTTGTTTTTAAAACATGCCCCGCAGTCTGCGGCCGTGGTTGTTGTCCTCATCTGTCATTCGATCTGGCTCTCGACCTTACCGAAGAGCGTGAGATTTTTAATTCGAGGAAATGTCGACGGAGCGGTTCTACAAATCGTTTTGACGCCCGAGCCATTATAAACACCGAACGTTTCCTACCACGTTTGCAGGTGCTTAGTCACGTTTACATATCATCATGTACAGAATAAAATGCAAATGATGTATTTGTCAGTTTATGCTTGACGCGCTGTTTTTGTTGTGACGAAAGGAATTACTACAGCATGCTAGTGTGGCTGAATGCAGATATTTTTACCCATCATCACAGCTTGTTGTTTCTATTTTTAGCCGACATAATCTCCACGGTTGAATTCAACTATTCCGGAGAGCTGCTCGCCACGGGGGACAAGGGCGGCAGGGTAGTGATTTTTCAGCACGAGCAGGAGGTATTTAAATTTCAACCGTTGTTATTTTTGCATTTTCCGTCCGATAATCGTCGTTTCTCTTTTGCTTGACAGTCTAAAAATCGTCCACACCTGCGTGGCGAGTACAACGTTTATAGCACTTTTCAGAGTCACGAGCCGGAATTTGACTACTTGAAAAGTTTAGAAATCGAGGAGAAAATCAATAAAATTAGATGGCTACCGCAACAGAACGCCGCTCACTTTCTACTTTCGACAAACGGTAGGTGACTTTACAGAACCTTTTTTTCCCTGTGCCAAGCGCCGTCTCGTCCATTTATTCTTTTGAACTTTTGATCAGATAAAACTATCAAATTGTGGAAAATAAGCGAACGAGACAAGCGAGCGGAAGGCTACAACCTGAAATATGAAGATGGCCGACTCATAGACCCCTTTAGAATCACCTCGTTACGGGTAAGTCCGTTTCCAGCATCCCCTCTGCGTTTTTGATTTCGTCATATTAGTGCTGTCAAGGTCATGTGATTATTTTCCTTTTCAAATACAAAACAAATCTGACGTCAAAATGCACTGTTCTTTTTTCACGAAGCTTTTTATGAAACCTCGAGAGTAAAACAATGTAAATATCTGTAAATATTTAGCAGAGTTCAGCTGTCACAGGAAGTAGAACTATGTTAACTGAGTTTTTTAATGCTTTATAAAATTGTAATTTCCTGAATGTCTATATTCCTTTTTTTTTTTTTTTTTCAACTGAGCTTGCCTAACTGCTGTCGTGGCCGCCTTGCAGGTACCGGTGCTAATGCCGATGGATCTCATGGTAGAAGCCAGCCCGCGGAGGATCTTCGCAAACGCGCACACCTATCACATTAATTCCATTTCTGTAAATAGTGACCATGAAACGTACCTCTCTGCAGATGACCTAAGAATAAATTTATGGCACTTGGAAATCACAGACAGAAGTTTTAGTATCCTTTCAAAGCGGTTTGCTTTCGCCGAGCAAAAGCCCCGTTGCAAATCTTCCGCGGTTGCCCGTTGTCGCCTTTAACCCCGCCCCCCTCCTAGATATTGTAGACATCAAGCCGGCTAATATGGAGGAGCTGACAGAAGTCATCACGGCGGCGGAGTGCCATCCCCATCAATGCAATGTATTCGTGTACAGCAGTAGCAAAGGCACCATCCGGCTGTGCGACATGCGAGCGGCGGCGCTTTGCGACCGCCACTCCAAGTGTGAGTCCGCATCATCTCCGTCTCCCGTCCGTGTATTCCTCTCTTTATTTATCGACGTCCGTTTGACGACCGATCTGCAGTCTTCGAGGAGCCCGAGGATCCGAGCAGCCGCTCCTTCTTCTCCGAGATCATCTCGTCCATCTCAGATGTGAAGTTCAGTCACAGCGGGCGCTACATGATGACACGTGACTACCTCTCTGTCAAAGTTTGGGACCTCAACATGGAGAACCGGCCAGTGGAGACGTATCAGGTACAGCCAAGGCCTCGAAATGTCCTCGCAGAAATTTTGTTTGTCGGAAGCCAAAATTAATGATGTTTTTACTGTTGTGCCAGCTGGTGAAATTTTGATGAGAGGGTTTATTCATCGGATGTTAACCATGAGTAATTTGAACCACGGTTTTGATTTCCGCCTCAGGTCCATGAATACCTTCGCAGCAAACTGTGCTCTCTGTACGAAAACGACTGCATCTTTGACAAGTTTGAGTGCTGCTGGAATGGCAGTGACAGGTATGTAGTCAGTTCTGTCATTGACCGTCACATATTCTCATATTTATCAGGACGCTTTATGCTTAATATTTTTCTTGTGTACAAATATTTATCCGTAATTATTATCTTTGAGAAAAGGTCCGACACTTTATATTGATTATTTACTGCGGAAAAATATGTAAGGTATTTCTTTTTGAAAACTGATTTCTTGTGATTCGAAAGAGGACACTTTAGCTTGGTTGTTTTTATTTTAAAAATGAAGTTTGAAAGGGTCTAAAGCACAGGTGTGGAACTCCAGTCCTGGAGGGCCGGTATCCTCCATGTTTTGAAACCTTTTCCCTCCAAAACACCTGATTCAAATGACTGGGATCATTTTAAAGCTCTTGCAGAGCTTGCTAATGAGCTAATCATTTGAATCAGGTGTGTTGGGGAAAGAAAACTGGAAAACATGCAGGATGCCGGCCCTCGAGGACTGGAGTTCCACACCTATGGTCTAAAGGTTAATAAATCAAAAAAGAAGGTCGATAACCTCTGATCCGAACAACTGCTCCCACTTATTAAGAGCGAGTGGTTTTATGGGCAAGATTCCGCCACTTTGAGCATGCTCTCGCTTCTCCGATAGCGCCATCATGACGGGCTCCTACAACAACTTCTTCCGAATGTTCGACCGCAACACCCGGCGGGACATCACGCTGGAGGCGTCCCGGGAGAGCAGCAAGCCGCGGGCCACGCTCAAGCCGCGCAAGGTGTCGACGGGCGGCAAGCGCAAGAAGGACGAGATCAGCGTGGACAGCCTGGACTTCAACAAGAAGATCCTGCACACGGCCTGGCACCCCAAAGAGAACGTCATCGCCGTGGCCGCCACCAACAACTTGTACATTTTCCAGGACAAGATCAACTAGAAGAACGGGACGGGCTTTTTGGGCGTCCTTGTTGTAGATCAGCCTAATACGTGTCTATCCGTATAAGAACAAAAAAAAAAAAACGGCCTTGTCGTCCTCCCGGTGAAGAATTTTCGAAAGCACGTGTCTACTTTGTTGGAGGCTGACCCATTGTAGGTCTGTTTTATTTTGAATCTAAGCTAAGGTTGTTTTTTTTTTTTTTTTTTGTTTTGTTTTGTTTTTTTGCCTTTTTGGCATCAGGGCAATCACCACGCCCCGCCCCCCTGCCCTCCAGCGACCCGGAAAGCGCGAGCAGGGTCCGACGGAGGTCAAACTCTTCAACGTCGATGTTTGTGTTGACATTTTTAACCTTCGTTTCAACCGATTTAAAAGGCGCAGACAACCCTTCAAGAAGTGACATCGTACCGCCATTTTGCAAGTGTTCCGAGCCCCAAAAAGCGGATTAACGGCCGGTTTGGGGGGAGGAAAGAAAAAAAAAAAAAAGCCAAACTGTAACATTCCCTCCCTCTCGTTGGCCGCATATCTGCTGGTGGAAGTGGCCGTCAATCTGGAAAGATAACTTCTTTTTTTTTCTCCCCACCCAATTCACAAACTTACCCCCCCCCCCCCCCCCAATCAATACAGTGACCTGATTTCACTAACTGTATCTACTCAAGTACACCTTGTCATCCACATAATAAAAAGAAACTAAAACGACAGATGTGTTTTTAAATTTAGAAGTATGTATTATATTGCTTTGCATGTTTTTATGTTGTAGAGAGGCGGAACATGTCCAGTCGCACCACTGTCGATTTTTTTTTTTCCTTTTTTTTTCCCAAGCAAAACTTGTTATTGAACTACTATTTTGGGGCTACCGGTTCCGCATCCACTGTTGGACACAATTAATAATGTGCGTGAGAGAGAGAGAGAGTCGGTATGAGTGTGTGTTCAAATAACTTGATTTTAAAGGTTTTTTTTGTTTGTTTGTTTGTTTTTAAGTGGGCTGGTAAAGCACACGGCACAAGACGGACAAAGGGAATCTGCAGCCTTAATTCCGACTTCTTATGAGTGACAGCTACAAGTTACCCTCCCTCCCGCAACCTCATGTGCATTATTTGTTAATTCCCATTTTTTTTAGCGTGATCTCATCATACGCCGCTGCTACATGTAGCTGTCTAAGAATACACATTTACAGGTCGGTGATAAAGAGTGCCTCCCAATTTTCACAGTATTGACAGCCGTCATCCGTGTCGTTACCAATTCGGGAAGTTCCTCCAAAAACGTCACCCAACTGACGTGAAGGCTACGAGTACGTTCGGACAAAACACGCATTGTCTCTGTCCGTTGATTCCTAACATGGTGGCAATGTATTCACTTGTTTATTATTTTGACCAAAGTTCAATAAAATTTTAATTGTGTTCATCTTTTGGGGGATTTTTTTTTTTCCCACACAACTCACAGAGCGACATGTGTTTTCGATTTTTATTGAACGTCAAGGACGGAATTTGTACAATTTCACAGCACGATTTGTAGTGAAGTAATCACAGTACAACTAATGATCCCCTGGATACAAATAACAGTAATATGCAATTTAACAACTGATCAAGTGATTCAAAGCAGTGACGTACGACAGACCAGTTCCTAAAACGCGCAGATCTTGAAGGAAGCAGCAGAAAACCGGGACGGGTCTGACGAGTCCAAGAGGCGCCGTCGTTTCAGTCGTGTGGCCCACGGAGCCGCCTGATTTTTCACATTCTCATTTTAAGGCATGCCGAAGTCTCCCCAAGGTCCGAATGCAACACTTCTCAGAAGGTGCTGTGGGAGGTCAGACGCTTCCCGATGTAGATCCTAAAAATCAGATGACCACATCAATTGTATGTCTAAAAATTGAAAATCTATTTCAAACACAAACAGGGTGAAGTAAGGTACACAGGATTATCGCAGCCAAGTAGACTATTAAAATAAATTCAATTTGAAATAAGACCGCCCCCAAAAACTGGACCTAAAAAGTCTGCAGACACCTGGAAAATGTTACAGTCCAGTGAAACGAAGTTTGAGCTTTTTGGCTGAATTTCCTTCAAATATTGAGGTCAAAATACCAAACTGTTGTGATTATAAGACTGGCTGATTCTGAACATAATCCTTGAAACCGTAACCCTATTTTTTTAACCTTATTTAAGGTTATTTTTTTACATTATTTTCTAGCTAGTGTAATACACTATTTCCGACGCAAGGTGGCGCTTGTACCCCGATTATGGTAGCTCAAGTAATTAGTGGCAGGTGTGTAGTGTAAACGGAAGTGGCTTTGTTTTATGATCGTGTTTCGTTGTTTAGATTTGGAATTAAAAGAAAGCGAAAGTGATTTACGCTGCTGCGCATTGGGTCCACGGGACGTCGCTGGATTTTTGTTTCGTTTGAGTTGGATTGGATTTTGAGATTGGGACACTGCTAGCTAGCGGCTAGCTAGCCACCGCAACGTAACGTTTTTTGGGACAAGAGTCACGCACTTTTGGATCAGAGGTACTTTTTTTTCCCTATTATGCCATATGACTATTAATGGTCCATTAAAAATTGTGTGCAAACATTTAGAAAAAAAAATCAGTTGCAGCGTTTAAGATTGTGTTTGTATTTTTCAGTCTTTGTATGCCGTTGAAATGTTGTTTTCCCTCGCTACATCGCGGTTCGGTTTCTTTGTTTGTTTGTTTGTTTGTTTTTTACGACTATACGTAATTGCAGATTTCCATTTATGGCCATAATTTTCCTGTTGCAGGTATACGTCACTATTTGTCTTGCAATTTCATTCTTTAGATGAGACAAGTAAAAAAATAGCCATTTTATTTTAGAAAGACATTACTCTCTACCACATGAGTTTTCATTTATGACCATATTTATTTTGCGGGTTCATCTTGCTATTTTTCTTGATGTGTTGCTCCTCGGTTTGACCAAAAGTATTAGCTTTGTGTATTTTTTGAGAAACGAACAAAAAATGGAACAAAACTAATTATAATAATAAAGTTCAATCTCCACTTCATAGGTTTCACTTGCTGCTCGTATTTTGGGGACGGCAACCCCCACAATAAACAAAGGAAGACTAAATTTAAATCACATTCCTTTGTTATTTTTCTAAATATAAATGTAAATACGGAAATTATGTTGCTCTTCTAGCATAAACAAAACAAAAATAAATATGTTAGATGCCAGAACCAGTCAAAAGTTTGGAAATGGCTTCATGCTCTATTTTCTTTTGCTACCAACTTCATGATGTGGATATTGCTTGATTTCTAGAGTAGCATGTGAATTTGAAGTGTTTCCAAACTTTTGACTGGTACTCTACTGGAAATGTTGAAACCCTAAGACAAGAATCAACATGACTTTTCGGATTTTCACGCCATCAGAGTTTCTTTTGAAGTGAAGTCAACATTTGCGCAATATTCCAAATGAACGAGCAGCTCGCGTAATGCACCAAGTCTTACCCGAGGCCGACGGCGAGTATGTGCGAGATGATGAGGGAGGGCAGGAAGAGCCGCAGGAAGTCGGGCGACAGGACGCCGCCCTCCTTCATGACGCTGGTGTTGCGCATGCTGAGCGGAGTGTTGCGCTTGGGGTGCTTGAGCAGGAACTCCCTGCCGACAAGCACATCAAACTTTCATTGCCGCTGCCAGGTGGCCCGTCTAAGGTCACGGCGGCGGGAAATTAGGACACGTTTTTTTCCCATTGAGCGGTTCGTTGTGTTTGTAAACAATAAATGCCACATGGTTGTTCATGAGGCAGAAAAGCAAGAGATCAGTCATGAAGCAAACCGAAAAGAATAAATTAAAAATAAATTGGGTGCATACGTGTCCAAACTACGGTCCAGGGGCCATTTGTGGCCCGTCATCCATTTTTCAACAGCCCGCTAGATATTTTAAAAATGGCAATAGCATTATTATCTCTAAAATTATCTATAAAATTGTTCAAACTGAATCCTTCTGATATCCTTCAGTTTTAAATCAAAGATTGTGTGCCCAATGGTGAAACCACACTGAGTGTAATTACGTAAAAAGCTGAAGCGTACTTTGGCGGATTGTTCTCGGGTCGACTGGACCAGTCCCAGATCCAGTCTGCGTTTTTCTTCATCATGAGCTCCACTTCCTGTCTTCTTTCTTGCAGGTCCTCATCAGACTTGAACATAAATGCATTACGGGTTTCGTCAGAGTAGATTAAGTGTTAAAAAAATAAATAACGTAGGATACACACATTCCCAGTAATGAAGTTATTTAATGTACAAATGGTTAGCTTAGCTTCATCTACTACCATTTTGTTGTTTCTTTTATTTTCTGGCAGTTTGGATGTGGCCCCATGCTGCCTGTCACAAGTCGTACTACAACAGAATGTATACTGAGTTTTAGGTACATTGTCCCCTAATATCTTTGATATCCATCTTAACTCTTTCAGTGCCAAGCGTTATCAGAAAAGGAAACCTCTAGAGGGCCAGTATTTTTTGCATTTTCACTCACTTTTCAAGGCCAACAGAATATTTTGTGCTACGTCTATGTAAATATGGGTGCTGCCATTGAAAAAATGACTTCCATTCTTCAGTTACATTTGCATGTAGCTAACAGCTGTGTTGTAAATTTGGCACCCAATGGTCAGATATCACTACAGTGCCCAATTAGCTTATATTAGGTAGCGTATGACCAGAATTGTATGATTTATTATCGTTATTACTATTTTAAAAGACTGGAATTCTCGTCCATGGAACTGAATGAGTTCAGGTTCATGTGCATGCTTTGTTTATAGAGCACTACTCACTGCATCACAACTTCACTAGCGTTCGTCTTTAAACTAAGAGCACCATCTTACACTAGTGACAGTTTAGATATGTGTGCACCCCGCATGACGTAAAATCAAGACAGAACATCATACTCCATCCAGTACCTGCAAGCTGCTTCCACCAGAGCCTCTGCACACAAGTGGGGTCAATGCCCTGCGTGGACTGCAGTCAAAAGGGGGGCAAAGGGTCAGTGTGACCAGTATCCACATTTCCCAACCATTTAGTTCCCCTTTCGGTCAACAGACCTGTTGCACTGAGAGCTTCCGCCTGAGCTGTTCCTGCCAGACTCGTGCTGGGCGTCCAGCAGCATGTTTTCCAGGTCATCCTGCTGATTGGACGTGGGCATGACGAGCTCCTGGCTTCCGTGGCGACTGTTGCTTTGTGAGGCCGCGGCCCCGCTAAAGTGGTACTCCACCCACGAACCTGGGGGGGGAGGGGATGCAAAGTTTACACAGAAAAGCTAGTGATGTAGATATGTATTTTGTGAAAAATATTGGGTGGTGATTCAAGGGTAATAGCATCCTTTCCTCGCAGATTCGTCCCATTCACATTAAACGAAAAAATATATTTTTTTGTATGCTAGCTGGCCCATTTCCCAACAAAAGCTGCCATTTAAAGACAATACCTTGCAAACTCTCCTCCGAAGACGCGTCTTTTGATATCGACATGGCGCCGCTTAGCTTCCGTCTTCCTTTCAAGTGTGGAACTAAGTGTTATCGAGGCAATTTGTCGAATCTGTGGCGAAATATGCACCGATTTCCGAGCAGCTGGAGCTCAGTGAGAGCGACGCACAATAACAATGACGCAATCAAGTGTTTACCTCGACGCTGATTGGCGGAGGCGAGGGCGCGCGCAGTGCGTAATACACATACGTCTCGCCTGCTCCGGCTTGAATGCGCATGCGCGACCGCTCTCGTGGGTATACGACCGTCTTTATTGCGTACGCGAAATGTCACAAGCCGGAGTTTGATCACGCACCGTGACATTTGAGCCATACATCACAAATAGGATGTTGCAACGGATTACGTCGAGAGGAATGTTGTTGGTCAAGGAAAGGAGGTAGTGCTGCAAATTCGCCTGCAGAGGGCAGCATACTTTACAGTTTGCGCTGTTGAGGTCCCACACAAAATGTCAAAATATATTACGTATTCACCTCCCTTTTTATACCATGTTTAGGGAAGTAAAATCGGGACAATTATCTGTTTAAACAAACAAATAAAATCTAATATAATGGTGAAATGTGACGTGTATCAAGTAACTCAAGCGATTCATGTCATTTTTGTTAACGTTATAGGCGTCTTCCCATGTTTTGTAAATAGAAAACAAAAAACAGATCATTCTGAAAAGATTTTGAAAATTTAGGGAAAAAAAATGTTTTGCATGACCGTAATCACTCAGACTAAATCAAGGTTTTCTTTTTTCATTTTTGTGATTGTGGCATTGTCACGTTTTACAGTAGAATAGTGGTAAATCTTTCAAACGTAATTTGCGAATGAAATTTGAGAACACGTGTATTATGTAACGCAGTCAAGCAAGTGATTAATTTCCCATGTTTGCAAACATGACTGTTACCATATTTTAAAAAATAATTAAATCAAAATAGTTTGGGAAAAAATGTGTATTTAAAAACATTGCATTTAATAACATTGTAATTATGGCATTATTTCACAAAATAAAGTCTTTCGTATGGAATATGCTATATGAATAAGGTTGCCTTGCTACATTTATTTCTTTTGCTTTCAAATGTATTTAAATTTGTGAATTGTAAATGTTAAAAAGTTGCCTTTCAAAGATTAATTCTTGGCAAATATACGTTTAAAAATATTTTAAATGTGTTATAAAATAGAACAGTGCTTACAATCTTTCAAATGTAAATATTTGTTTCAAACTTTATATTTCTCATACATTTTCAGACCTGACATTTTAAAATATCTAATTGTAGATACAATATTGTTATGTAGTGTCTTTGTATAGAAATTTCCTAGAGATTCAAGACTTGATAAAGTGCATTTTCGGATTTCAGATGGCTATATTTCCTCATATTTTGTCATTTTAAACACTTAGTGGAAGCTATGTTTACTCATGCTCATTTGTTTGGTCTTGCTGTTTTGTTTAAATATGCACACAAGTGCTTTTTTTAAAAATATATATGCACTGCTTACTTATGAACCGCCAGCGTATTATCAAGTCCAGATGAAACGTGCGCGCTATCTCGCGGAGGTGGCTCCAAATTTGAGGCGGGTAAATGAAATTACATTTTCCTCGCGCGGAGATTAGCGTGACTGATTATTCCGGGAAAACTCAATTATTTTTGCAATTTAGGAAAGCTATTACTTTGAAATGCGCCCTCCTTCCTGCCAGACACGACGGTGTTCCTTTTGTAATCTACCCAACTGAGATACATTTGGAACAAAGATGTTGCGCTGTTGTAAATTGTAAGAAATTCAGTGCATTGTCGCCTTCTTAACAAAATCACCCTCAAATACATTCAAACTGTATTTTTTATAACTTTGTATATCAATTTTAAAGATGTGATCCCCTGCGCTGAAATTCTTCCAGTTTTAACGCCAATGCCATGCCCACCTCATACGGTGAGAGCGTATATGCTTTGCAATTTAACATTATCCATCTGTCGAAGTAAATATGGAAGCGATCCAATAATTCCCTCATGAGATGAAGTTTAACACGAAACACCTGGAATTTTAGGGCCATTTCCCCCAACGTACTATATAAAATGCCGCCAGTTGTCAATATTTTCGATTCAATAAGCATTGCATAAACATTTATGAAGCTGTAATCCCTAAGCAAAGCCGTCTCATATTGTGCCGGCGTAAATGCTTTAGATTTTCATAAGCTGCTGTCAGGATGTGTTGCCGCTGACAATAATTGCGTTAAATGTTATGGATGTTTTGTTCATCTCCGCATCCTGGCAACAGACGGCACTCGAACCGCAACTAGTATCTTATATTAATATAATATGAGCCGAGCGACAACCGAAGGCGGCTAACGGGCGAAAGAGTATATGAAATGTTGATTAGATACAGAGTATAAATAGGTTTTGTAGAAAGCGAGATGAGAAAGAGGGAAGACAGGAAGTTGTAGTAAGACAGGAAGGCATTTAGCATCTGTTCCATTCTTGGTTATCGCTGACAATTAAACTCCATTGGCCGCATCCTGCTTGCTATCATCCACACAGATGAATAAATGGTTAGCTACATTTGACTTCTGACCTAAATACTAAGCTAGTATGAAGCTAGTTTTGCTAACGATGAATATCGCACGTTTTATTCCCTTGTGGTGCTGAACTTTATAGGTGATCCCTAATTTTAGCTCATCTGTAGTGCTCCCAACCCAGAGACATAAAACATGGTCAACTCCCCCCGAATAAAGGAATAAAACAGTTGTTTGCAATCGGTTGCCTGCTGAAAAAAAATAAAATGTTTGGGCACCCTTGAATTGGAGCATGAAACTGATTTGTGCTGACTAGAATTGAGTTGTAAATTGACTGAAGCAAGCAAACATTGAATTTTCCCATTGGACTCAAATGTGTCATTGCATATTGTCGTCATCCAGGAAGTGTTTGTGCACGGATTAGCCGGCTAATGATTGATTACCTGAGTATTAAAATGTAAAGTATTAATACAAAAAGGTCATCAAAGCAGCGCGTCAATGCCTTTGTTGCTACTTCGGAGTGCTAGTGTGAATAAAGCTTGCAGACTTCGCTTCTGGACTGGAAAAAAAACCCGTTTGTTAGCTCAGTGCTAGCTTGCTAGCTGAAGAGACATGTGCGACATGGATAGGTTTAAAAGTTTATTAAAAGTTTACTATAAACCACACAGACTGTTGGGCAATATTCAGTGAAGGGTCCTGAAGAATAAAGTAAGCGATTTGCATTTAAAAATAAAACGTTTCCATAGGTTTACGTGGCTATGTTAGCGCATGATCATTATACACATATACATATACGATTTTTCATTTAAAGGACTGTACTGTACTCTAATTTGAATGGATTTGGTTTTCAGTGGTTAAATGTGTAAGTCGTAGTACTTTTGATACATTCAATTAAAATTACAATGGCACAATAATTATAATATTTCTCCAAGTATCGGTGGCTGATAATGACATCTTTTATGAGAACCTGATACCTACTGTATACTTTTCTGCAATACCGCATCATTCAATCGATTATCCACTCTTTGTTGCACATGCTCATACACATTTTTTTGCCCCCAACAACACTTTAATTATGGATTAACATTCGAAATCTTCAAAGCAACTGCTTATTTAATATTCATAAGCCATTACGAGTCCTCATCCGCTCTTATGTAGGAATTGCCTCATCCTGTAATGGTAAGATTTTTCTTTTTTTTTGTAATATTACAAAGCTTGAGGTAAGACGCCATATATTAGCTGCGCCGTGTCCTACTGGTGTTAACTCATTTTAATTGTCCTTTTATTTGAAGTCGGACTTCTCTTAAAAAATAAATTAGCTTGGCCGAAAGGAATCTGCGATGAATAATTTAACAGCAAATTATATTCGCACGTAGAAAGGGATGTACTGTAATTAACGAAATGAGTAGAAGAGAATGGAACGAGTGTCCCTGAAGGATTAATTCATTTTTTTTTAAATATGGATATAAACACAAGTTATATTTAGTAAATTCCACTTGGTGCAAGCGACTTTCTTAATTCCACATGGGGGCCTTGCTCCCTTGAGTCCTGAACATCGCTTTGTTTTGTAATGGATTGCTCTGTTCATGCACAAACAAAAAAATCGTAACAAGCCAGTGGCGTTATTTCATGAATAAGTACAGAAGTTTGCAAACAAAAGCCCAGTTAAACTAAATGTAGACACATTAATTAATTTCATAAGAGGAATCACTAACCAATGTCAACTATGAAATGTATAGTTTGTTAGAAAAACATAGAGCTTAGCATTTTCGCATTGTAGCTGGTGATAGTGTTCATTTTTCAATTGCAAAGGATTAGCCACCTGCTAATAGTATTTGTGAAAATAATTTGTATGAGACTCATAAATTAATCATCATCCAAATAATTGTATGTTATGTTTTGATTCTTCAGTATCCCCTTTGTCTGAATTTGTTTCCGGTTTTATTTGGGCAGCTGTGAAGCCAAAAGTATTTGTCTAGGTGAACAAGTCTTTCAGAAAGATTTTTGGAATGCCACTCCCAGTTATTTTGCTGTCAAAGTAATCATAAAAGACACTTTATTAGGCTTTGCGTATTAAAAACAACTGCATAACTTTGGCCTCGTTTTTTAGTCGACTTTATAAGTCCATTAGCCCACTGCTAAGTCGTAATGGAGTGCCATAGATGAGCTAATATATAGCATCAGTGTTATAACAATTGAAACGGTTTTCTATACAAAAATGGTGCAGCAACACATGTAGACACTGTTATAAAATGGTCACGCAATGATGAAAAAATCAGCATGATTATATGAAGTGTATAGCTATTTAATTCTTGACTTTCAATTATGAAGTTTTTTTTATCTTAAAAACGGAACGATTTCAAATCGTACCAAATTGTTTATCCATTTACTCCTTGACACAATTAGCCCCATTCCCCATTTTGACATCTTGTCAAAAGGCCGACATCCCCTGCCAACTGAATTTACCGGGGAAGAAACGAAACCAAATACGCAAACGTTAAAAAAAAACAAGCGATTGAAGCGAGCCATCATTGGCTGAACTGGAAGCGAACCGAAAAGGCAAAATGAAAGCTAGATCAACCCTCTGCTTCTCAGCACAGGATCTAAGTTGATTATCCGGCATCTTTATCAATGCGAGCGGGAGGAAGTATCATGTACTCCGGCGCTCCATCCATAATGAATGAGCCAACATTCAATTAAAAGGCCTCTATTCATCTTCAGCTATGATGTAAACTTATTAGTATGGTCTGGAGGCCTCCGTCTGACACTGCGAGGCAGTCTTAATCATGCCGCATGTCTGGGATGCAGTCTGCGCTCTTTAATTGCCTCAAAGTTCAGCCGCCCTTTGGAGAGACATGACCAGAAGATTTAAAGAGACCGGGGCAACAAGCAGAACGTGGAGACGACCGATTGTGGGAACTTTCTGCCAGCAGCAACTTTTTAAAGCCTCGTTTTTTTTTATCGACTTTATATGAAGCCCTTAAACGCCCTGAATAAATCATATTCTCTCTGTACACAGAGAAAGTGGACATGTGCGGATTTACGATGCACGCACGATCTGCGCGCTTGCCTGCTGGAACATAAACTAGAAAGGCATACATATTTTAACACATTTGGTGAAACAGAACAGTAGTTTACACACAATACAGTGGAACTGGTGAAAGGTTCCTGCTCTCGCGCTCTAATATATATATATATATATATATATATATATATATATATATATATATAAAACAGTACTCAAGTAAAATCTAATAATACATTTTGATTGAACACAGGTCATCATAGTGATAGTGGATCGGGGGAAAAAGGATTTGGACATTTTATAATGAAAAAAACATCTAAACAATTAATTTTTAGATCAACGATGGTTTCTTTAATAATTGATCTTGGTGCATTTTTGTACTCAATAAATGAGGTCACAACAACATAAGCAGTTTACTCATTTAATGATGAATCAATTTATCACTCAGTTTGATTAATATAAATCAGATTGATCATATCTTGATTAGCAAAAACTGATTGATGTCCTTTTCAATTATTGTTCAACAATTTGGATTCATTGATTATAAATAAAGTTCTCATTTAAGATAGATAGATAGATAGATAGATAGATAGATAGATAGATAGATAGTCTACTCAGCTAATTACAGTAGTTTGCTAGATAGCGATATCTCCTGTATAATGCCATCTGCTGGTTGTGGTGGCAAACTACACAATTAAATGTTGACCATATTAATGATGTAACCAACATATTAAAGTAATTGAACGTATATTTTTCTAATGTAATGAAATCTTGGATTTTGAACAAGGGTGTGTAGAATTTATATCCACTGCATATGAGCATCATCCTCTCTGACCTGTGCCGTCATGGCCCAATAACTGTTTCCCAAGTAAACATATTAATAGCACACATGAGCTTCACATACCAGGGTGAAGCTCCACATATGTTGCACAATTTTTCTCATGCTGCATTGTTCATGGGAACTCCAGCAGCATGACATTTATTTGCCAACAGATGACCGTTTGTGGTGACTGATAGCAGTCGTATTTTAAGACAAACATGCGTACCGCAGGAATCTCAAACAATCTAATTCCACAACGCAAGTCATGGGAATTATCCTGCTTTGACCGAGCAGCCGATTCACGGGATTGTAGATGTCGTCCTGTTGAAATGTGCTAAAAAAAAAGCAAAATATTGTATTCATCGCAAATACTCCACGCCGATAATTGCGTGTGTGTGCGTATGAAAGTGAATTTTGTCATTCGCTGAAGCCTCTCTAATTTCCATTGCTTTGTTTGACTCCAGGGGAGGATTTAATGACATCCTGATATGAAGGGTAATAATTCATGATAAGCTGCCTTCAATGATGCGCTCGCCCACACACCTCCCCAGCTTTAATTTTCCCGTCATATAACTGTCTCCCTCCCGCTCGGTAGAGGCAAGTTGCCCGAGTGACGATGGCATCGTTTGCCGTTCAATTGGATTTTCAGGTCATCACTCTCCTCGCTATTGTATCATCTGCTTTCTAATGGCAATAATGGCCTAGAAAATAACGCCCTTGGCAATCCGGTAGCAAAGAAAACGCAAATGATGTATTTGAAAGATGAAAGTAAATAACCCTAAATTTAGTAGAAAATATGTGATAACATGTTTTGGTAAGGTATTTGTTTTTTAATATTTGGAAAGGCACTCAAATATAATTATTTTCCCGCTAATATTTTGACGGATGAACTCAAATATTGGGAAAAAAAAAGGAGTAAAAACAAACTGGGATATGTGAATTTAGCCTGAACCAATCACTTTATTAGATATTGCTGTTAACTCATTCGATCCCAAACAAGAGTCTAAACATTTAATCCTAGGTTTGTTTGTTTTTTCAAAGGTAAAATTAATTATATAAATGGTGCGTTGGGTAATCAAGTACAAAAGTAATTGGTTACTTAGGTTAAACAAGCACTAAACTAATTGATTCATTTAGTTAATCAAGTTTAAAAGTAATTATTTACTTTGGGTAATCAATCACTAGAGAAATGTATTTGAGGCAATCAGACATTGAAAAATTAAAGTAAATTAAAAAGTAAAGTAAGTGATTACTTTAGGTACCTAAAGTACAAAAAGTAGTCAATTACTTTAAGTACTTATCCGCTATAAGTGATCAATTATTGAGGTACTTAACTACTTAAAGTATTAAGTAATACTCAAACTTTTGTTACCCTGAGATTTACTTTATCAGTAGCCAACCTACCACAATATATACGTGTGTGTGTGTGTGTGTGTGTGTGTGTGTGTGTGTGTGTGTGTGTGTTAAACTTGAATTTCATTCCATGACATCACCTTTTTACTTGTCAGGCCGCTTTTATTTTTGTGCATGTTCGGGATTTAAAAAAACAAATAAAATTCCTAATGTTGTATATCTCATTTAATGTTTTTGTCTTTAAATGTCATATCCCAATTGCACATCAAACAAGTTACAGTCATAAAGCATTCAATACTGATGAGTTTAAATCGCAACATAAATTATAAACGTAACATCAAATCGCATCCTCTTATAAATCGACGCGGGTTTTCCTGCAGAGGATCTTTTTAAAGGACCTCCTGAAGTCATTGTTAAATATGGTGTAAATGACCGGGTTTAGGGAGCTGTTGCAGTATCCCAACCAGAAGAACATCTTGAAGAGCGTCTCGGGCACGCAGCAGGCGCACACGGCCGTCAGCGTGTAGGTGAAGAAGAAGGGCAGCCAGCACAGGACGAACACGCCCACCACCACGGCCAGCACTAACGTGAAGCGTCTCTCTCGCCGCTGTCTTCCTTTCCAGCGGCCGCAGTCGGCCTCCGATTTGGGGGCCGTCCTGGCGGCTCGCCGCTTTTTCAGGGAGCACAGAGTTATCTCGTGGCCGTCGGATGACGAGTCATCCGCGAAATCGTTGACCTCTCTTTGCTCACGTTCCAAGCGGAAATTTGCGTCGCACGGGCGTCCGTTTTCTCGGGACCTCTCGCCCGGCGGGGCTCTCGTCCTCTGCTTGGCCACTTGGTAGATCCGCACGTAGACCAGGACCATGATGGCGCAGGGCGCGAAGAAGGATGCGGTGCTGGAGAAGATAATATACCACTTCTCGTCGTTTATTTTACACTTTGGTCGGTCCTCCTGACCCTCGTCCTTCTTCATGGTGATCAGCGGCGGGAAGGAGATAATGGCCGCCAGGACCCAAACGATAAAGATGGTACATTTGATCCGGTGCGGCGTCCTTCTCAGGTTGTACTCAACGGCCCGCGTGATGGACCAGTAGCGATCCAGGCTGATGGCGCACAAGTGGACGATGGACGAAGTGCAGAAAAACACATCCAGCGCCAGATAGATTTCGCACCACGCCTTGCCGAAGTACCAGTAACCCATCAGCTCATTGGCCAGCGAAAAGGGCATCACCGACGTGGCCACCAGGATGTCGGCGCACGCCAGAGAGAGCAGGAATAAGTTCTGGGGGGCTCTGAGGGAGCGACTGGTGGTCACCGCCATCACCACCAGGACGTTGCCAAAAACGGTCAGCAGGATGAGGACGCCCACCAGGAGGGTCAGGGGCGCCGAGGTCCGAGCCGTGTACGGGTGCCGGGCGGCCGCGCTCGAGTTCAGGCAGTCCATTGACACTTTGATTAATTACACTTGACATCAGTGGAAGCGGTCTTCATTTTCTTCCAGGGGAGAAAAAAAAAAGACGAGAAATTCTACTGGGAAGCGCTCCCATGCCTTTGCTTCTGAGCACTTTAAAAATAGACACTTGAAATGAATCATTCATCCACTAACCTTTTCAAAGTAGGCACACAGATGGAGTTCAAGCAGATGTTTTTAAGCAGGTGTGGCAGAGTGGAGACGGGCTCTTTTTATACCAGATGAATGTGACGCTACAAGCGAGAGTGGGAGGGCTCCTCCTGCTTCTGGATTCTGCTACCGGGCTCTGAAGCCTTAGTAATGACAGAGGCTCTCATTTTGATATATTGGATTAATATTTATATATAGTCGCCGGAATGAGAATCTAATGATCTGCAATACGAGTCAAAAGATAAAAAAAAAAAAAAAGACTGGAGGTACAAAGACAATATAACTCTGAGTCAAGTATTCATTTCACTCATTATTAATTTTCCTCAGTTTATCTAGGAAATGTAGGCAAAATAATTTAACAATGTGGCCATTAATGTAATGTAGAAGTGTATTGTGTACTATAAAGTTTTTTATCTTTTGTTTCAGTCTTGCATACCCCTCTTGTTTAAAGTCAACTGCTATTGGCTCCTTTGACGCTTAATAGAGACAAGCACTCCTGTAAAAAAAAAAAAAAGGATACTTGCTGACATTGTTTCTCACATATACAGATGACTTAAATATTATAAGTATTTGCTAGTGTGTGTTATGCAGTCACGCAATACTTCCAAATTGAAATGGTCAAATGCATTTAGAGGTAAAACAATTCAAGCTTTTAAATCTTGAATCGACAGCTGTGAAATGAAAGTTATTCTTGGACATAAATCATCGTCTACATCATCAAACTGACAGAAAATATAAAATGTGCAAAGTTGTTATCTGGACAAACGCTGCCAATGCATGAAGTCAATAAGAGGATGTTTCCAAACTTTTGATTGATATTTTACATTTGTAATTGTTCCCTCGTTTATCACAGGGATTATGCTCCCAAAAATATCCGCAGTAACCTGAGATTTACTTTTTTTGTTTGTTCCCATTTTGTATTTGCTTTTGAAAAGAAAAAAATACATCAAATCGATAAATCTTTTTTCTGGTCCAGTTTAGGAGGAAGGAAAATACATGAATCCATCTAGTATAGGTTGATTAATAAATACACAAATAAATAAATGTGTTACTTTTTATTTATATATCATTTGATTTAGTAGTGATTTTTTTTCGGAGACTTTCAAGGCTAGTTGTTGTGATCGCCACTGGAGACGCCCTCGAGCTCAATCGAGACTTACGTGTTCTCGCGAGGTTTCCATTGGCAGGCTTGCACAACGTCGTCCGTCGTTATTGTTTTGCTTCACGGCGATTGTTTTGGGCTTTATTTAAGCTCTAGGAATTGAATGCTAACCTAATTTATACACCAAACACAACCATAAAGAGGTAAGTTTGGTTTTGTTCAACGTTATGTTTCGATTAATGAACGGTATTTGAGTTTATTCTGCTGTTACTGCCGGGCCGCTAAATTGTTAGCATTAGCATCCATCGCGATAGTGAAGCCTCGGCTAGCAAGGGCCCATGCTAGTAGATACAATCAACTTCTTTTCGCATTGTGGCGTCTTAGCTAAAATTTATTATCAGTTTTAGCTCCTCGCATAGTGTTTATTTTCATTTGAACTCAAACCACCGTGTAGATTTAATCTTTAATGACACATTGTCCATCCCTCGAGTTGTGTGCTAATATTAGCTAGCTAGTGAATGTGGTGTGCTCGATGCCGTTCCGCAGATGTCGGAGGACTTGTCGAAACAGCTCGGCAGCTACAAAGCCCAACTACAGCAGGTTGAAGTTGCCTTGTCCACCGACCAAGAAAATGAGGATCTCCTCAAGCTCCAGAAAGACTTACAGGTTTGTTTCTGCGTTCATCACAGCTACACTGTATGGTGAAGTTTCGCTTTGCTCTGCGGACCGGGTACAATCACCTGCCCTTTAAATTGTCTTCTATTAAATGTCCGCACTCTTAATTTAGACCAGACTACAACTTAAAACACGTAATGTCAGACGTTTAATCGTCAATAATGAAAACGTTTCAAACTTTTTAAGGGTCGTCTCAAAAGCTACACCTGGGAGATTCATAATCCATTTTTATAACCCAAAATTAAGGATTAACAACTAATTCGAGACACTTCTGATTTCTCTTTCAGGAAGTCATCGACTTGACCAAGGACCTGATCGCTTCGCAGCCTGCGGATGCGGCCCCCAGTGCCAATGGCACTGCGCCAACTCCTATCAGGCACATCTGGAAAGTGGGAGACAAGTGTTTGTCTGTGTGGAGTCAGGATGGACAGTGAGTGTCACCTGTACCACCAGAAACAAGCCCGAATCAAGTTTTCTTTTGTTTTTACGTTTGCCTTTTGCGTAGGAGTGCATTTTAGCCCCTGGAAATATGATGCATAGTGTCATTCATTTGAGTAAATTTGAGTCAAAAAGTGAAACTCATTTCATGCACTACGTCCAGAGCACAATATGTTTAATTAACGCCTATTTTATTTTTTTATGGTGACGAACACAAAAGACATTTTGCACAGCGTTATACTTTGTTGAGATGCACCCTTATTTGTGATCTTGAGTGGACACTACAGGTGGTATTAAAACAAATATACATTTATTTATCTGTTGTTGCTTGAAGAGGAATGTTGGCTTATTTTATAGGGGTCAATAAAACGGACGAATCTGGGCCTTTTCCCAACAGTCCCTTTTATACAAAACCCAGTACTTTCCACTGAGACAGCATATTTTATTGTCCTTCACCTGTTTAAATACATTCCTCACCAAATAGAACCCCCGCCAAAAAAAAAAAAAAAAAACCTAAAAAAAAATGTAAGTTCAGCTCAGCATGTCGCTTATACAATCATTTGCACATAAATCGTGGAAAGCTGGCTTTAAATGCATGGTTACATTCAAATAGTGAAACTAATTCACGACAGTTTATGTTCTGTGTTCTGAACAGTATAGCAACAAAAACAAATACCTCACGAAATGTGTTGTAAAATCATTTGAGAAGAAAACTTTGAAAAAACTCTTCTTTTGTCCAATTAGTCTGCATAATGAATTACTACTAGCATAACCCAACTTTTCAATGGCAGTGTCCCTCTTTCTTATATGCGATTTCAGTACCCATTTTGCTGATTTTTTTATTTTTGTACCTATCCCCAGTTATTTGCCGTTTTTCCCTCAGGCTGTAGTCTTAAAAGTATTGCTTTTGCAACAAGTTATGATTACTTGGTGCCATGGACTATGTTAAAATAACACAAAGAGCCCTGTGTAATGGAAAATAGTGCCTTGTTGTCTATACTTGTCAGTTTTTTACAATTATGAGCACACAGATGAACAGAGTGGTAGTAGTAGGGTAATATTGTGCTCAAATTCGAGATGCTCTTGTATTTTCCTGTCATATTAGACATGGCATATGTCGAGCTTAACTGAGCTGAAAACTCTTCAAGCCTGCTAGTTACCTTCTATTCAATAACAGAGTAAATAAACAGCCTCTCCATGGGGAAATATGGTTGAATGAAAAGAAAGTCTCTGTCGCTTGTGATTATGGCTCACCTGAGAACTGTACTCACCTGCTTACAGACGTGGCTCTTTTGCAGGGTGTATGAGGCCGAGATCGAGGAGATCGACCACGAGAACAACACGGCCGCCGTCACCTTCACCGGCTACGGCAACGCCGAAGTCATCCCCCTGCAGAACCTCAAAGCGGTGGAGGACCGCAGGCGCCTTGAAGATGACCTCGGCTTGTCCAGGAACAAATCCAGGTGCGACCAAAGCGTTGCCCGCGTACTGTATCCCACATGCCAACGGCTGTTTGACATGTCCGTTTGTCTTTGTGAGGCTAGAAAGGAGCAGATAGCCGAGCAGCGAGAATACAAAAAGAAGAAAGCCCAGAAAAAGGTGTTGAGGATGAAGGAACTGGAACAGGAGCGAGAGGACCAAAAGTCCAAATGGCAGCAGTTCAACAACAAAGCGTACTCCAAAAATAAAAAAGGACAGGTATTATTCATTTACATTGTCGTACTTCCATAGAACAGTGCTTCTCATTTATTTTTTGCAAACCCCCACTCCCTTTGCTGCAGTAACTATGTATTATCATTATCTATGGAAATTGAATATCCAGAAACGATCATTTTTAGCATTAGCAATCAACTTTCAACAAATGTTAATTTTCTTTTTTACAGCATTTAAACGGGTTACAGGTTAGTCTGCAACAGAAAAAAATAACTTGTGCATCAAAGTGCCTGAATTTATTTTAAAAATATGATTCATTATTTTAAATAGAACATTTTTGACCAACTGAACACTTTGTTGCTGAAAAAAATAATCACTACATATTGACAAATGTAAATTGATCTGGAACATTAACACCGCAACACCAGATATCTTTTAACACCAATCTGAAAAAAAAAGGTATAATACATTGTGCTCATTGTTTTCTAAATTACAAAATCAATAACGTGATTCAGAAAAAAAAAAAAAAAGTTGACAGTAATTGAAAAAGTTAATAATTCCTGCACATACTTTGACAAATAGAGTGCCACTGCACCATCTTGTGCGTTGGGTGTGCAATTACACTTCACAAGGCAAAACTAGGGCCTCTTCCCTCCGGTTTGAGGGGGTCCGCAATATATAGACCTTTTTATATATATTTATGTACATGTGTCAGTTGTTTCCTAATGCTGATGTATGCTTGTTTTCTTAGGTGAAGAGAAGCATATTTGCATCACCAGAAAGTGTCAACGGCAAAGTGGGCGTGGGTACATGTGGCATCGCTGACAAGCCCATGACGCAGTACAACGACACGTCCAAATACAACGTCAGGCATTTAATGCCGCAGTGACCCTCTCTGCGTCTCTTGTAAATACACGCCCCCCACTCCCCACCCCTTGCTGTATACTGAATATAACAGTGATGTTCATTTCATTTTGTGACTACACAGTGATAGAGAAGAAAGGAGGAATTACTTGCACAGCCTATAATTGAAATGTTGTGTTTTTCTGAATATTGTGCAGGTAGAAAAAAAGCTGTCCAAATTAGACAGGAAGCCAGCCTGCTTTGTAATTGGGTCAGCTGTTATATACAAACAGGAAGTTAGCTGCTTGTGCCCTAATTCCACACACACAGCGCTTTGGGTCAAGCTCAACATTTCTAAGAATCAGTGTGTAAGTGTCAGCCAGGCTGTTTTCTTTATTCTTTTTTTTTTTTCTCCCCCATATAGATTATAAATACCTAACGTTGCTGATGACCTCAATTAGCCCCCTCCCCCCTCCTTTTTCTTTTTGCTTTGTTTCTGTAAATTATCAAAGTCGAATAAACATCAGTTTGTTGAGTTTTATAAATGACTGCCTTCTGTCGTTGGAAAATCAACTTGCAGGCTAGAAACCAGCATAAATAAGAACAGCAGCGAATCAAGCTGAACTTCAGGTCAGTGGAGCGGTATGCTAATACAAAAAAAAAATGCTAACATACATACTGATACCTCTGTGAATTACAGTGATGAAGCATCTGCCCTCGTGGTGAGTAGTTTTTCTATTCTAGCTGTATTAGATGCTTGTCAGATTTTTTTTCCCCACCTATCTCAGTTAATGTATTCTCAGGGTTTAGGTTTTCAGCCACAGAATACAAATATATATTTATGCAAAATAGTTGCTTTTGATGTAATGATTTAGGATCATTCTATTAAAAAGTGTGTGTGTAGTTTAATTTTTCTGTGTTGGGCTTGAGTCTTTACAAAAAGGTTGGTACTCATCATACTCATTGAGTTAAGTGGCAAGAAAGTATTAAAGATACAGTATCACAATTGGTTCACATTTTGGTGGAAGAGTTTTATTAGGATTCCAGGAGCGTCATCACGATCCTAAACAAAATATCAGCAGGGCACCAGCAGCATGGTTTGCAAACCCAAAGGGAAAAAAAATCACATTAAATCCTTAATCAAGCACTAGAAAACATCAGGGCTGTGCTCCCCCCCCTAAAACATTTTTTTTTTTTTATAGTGCATTTGATACATTTCTCCAAAGACATTGGGTGAGCAGGGACTTGTGCAAGAGTCAAACACTCACATTAAGACACAATTTGGTGCTGATGGATTCACTAGCAGGGGAGAAAATGGGTATCATTGGGGTGACAAAATGTTCACGTTTTCAATATGGACTTAAGAAAAATAGTTCATGCTACAGATATTTTTTTTCAAAGCACGTTACAACATTCAACACGCATGCACTGTAGCTTTTCAAAAGTCGTTTTTTTTTTTTGAATCTAAATCACAAGTGTTGCAAGTTGGACATTATTATTAGCTTATGGACGGAAAAAAATAAATAGATGTGTTATTGCTTTTACATCTTGTGCTCAGACAAGTACTGGATAGCTTATTACGTACTTTGGAAATTGGAGTTCAAATAAATAAGAACGGATGAATGGATTTTAAAGGGGTTGTCAAGTCATTTACAATTTTTTTTTCTTCCACCACTCAAGCTGCAGCACAATTAAATATAGCAAAAATAATAAATACTATGCAAAATAAATTAGAACAACTAACGTGTAGATATTTGATGCTCATAGCTCCGACTAAAAGCAGATGTGTTTACAAACACATTTTGGAATGCAGACTTCACAGCCCGACAAACAAAGAAAAAGGGTGATTTTTTTTTTTTTTCATTTTAAAAATGTCATGAGCAAACGCCAAGCTTGTATTTTTGGCTTTTTTTTTGCTGGTTTTCAAGAGGATCGGTTTGATTTGTTGTGTGTTAGATTCACCCCTTCGTGCCGCTCTTTTTTTTTATTGTGGCGGTCAGGGGACAACGGACATTCAGGTTTAGGTTGGAGTTGAGCTTAAGGCTGGTTCTTAGGTGGACTTGTTGGGATTGTGGAGCTGTTGGCTGGTGATTGTTAAAGTCAGGGGTGGGGAGCCTTTTTCAGGGACCATTTTGAATCCTCGGGCCATATTTAGCGAAGGGTCGCTAAGGATCATGCAAATATATATATGCAAATATATATATATAAATGAGATAAAGCTTTCGGTATGTTTCAAAATTGATAACTTGTTGACTTTCTTTTTTTTTTCTCACTAGGGCTGCAACTATCAAGTATTTTTGGTATTCAGATTTCCGACAGCATTCTAAATGACCTTCTCACTACATTTTTGTTTTTTAACTTTGAATTCAGATGTGTATGACCACGCACTATATTCCTCTCTAGACATCAAAATTAAGATGAATCTCACCATCAAATTTTTATGTATGAGACAAAGATGCCTGCTCAAACAGCACATTTGAGTCGCCGTGGTGATCAGGAGGAATGGTAACTTTTACTTGCATGCCGCTAGCTAGCAGCTAATTTATGCTAGACGCAGCTATAACTGAGCCTGAGGCACCAGTAAACACTGGCGATCGGATTGACATTTTTTTTTTTTTTGACGTGCACTAATACGTGGCTATCCAGGCCAAGAAGAAACGCCTTGGGCATTTTCTTTCTTTTTTTTTTTTTTTTAAATGAGGTCCTCAAATTATTTGACTCGTACTTGAGTTTGTGCTTTGCTGTCAACTGGATTGACGTATCTTTTTCCTAACGATTTACCTTTATTTTTTCAATTCTAATGGCAGATTCTGTCCCCTGCGGCCGAGGTTCCCCACCCCTGGTTAAAGCCATAAAACAGTGGAGTTTGGGGGCAAGGGGGGGCACAGTGGGGCAGACCTCAAGCGGAAAAGGCCGCTTTGAGACTGCAGGTGGAGTAGCCCTCGTCGCTGGCCGAGCTCTGCCGGCTGCTCTGGTCGTCCAGGTCGCTGGTGCCGCCGCTGCTCACGCTCTCGATTTCTCCAAGGGAGAAGTCGGTGCACTCCACATCCACTTCGATCTCCTCTGCAAGCACATGCAAAATGACAATACAGTAAGAACTCCTGGAATTTTTTTTCTCCCCCCCCTTTATATTGCCGCTGGGAACATAGCGCAAACGTAGCCTAACCGCGGTCCGATTCCGAGCGCTCTGATTCTGTGGGCGAACCCAGGCTGTCCATGCGGACGCGGTCCCGTTCACCCAGCGTTTGCAACTGGGCCAGCTGCCTTTGCAGGTACCGCTGCTCCCGCTCCAGCGTGTCCAGCTGGTGCTGACTCCTCCGGTCCACCTCTTCAAGTTTCTTCAATGAAAAAAAACAAAAAAAAAAGAAAACAAAAGATATGAGGTGAGTAGGTTTTATTTTGGGTTAACGACTTGACAGCGTTTTTAAATTATTAAACATAAATACATACTCATTCATTGCCATTGAGAACTATTAACCTCAAATACTTGATGGATACCAGTTAGCTCATTAATTTTTATATGTTGAGGATTTAATCAAATGTTGAAGGCAATTTAACATGCATAGTTTGAACATTTAAGTAATTCATTCACTCTCACTCGACCAGGCATGGGAAAACTACGGCCCGGGGGCCAAATGCGGTCCGTTAAGCTTTTTAATCCGGCTCGCTGAACGTGAAAAATTCACAAGTCAGGAAAAGAGTGGTAATGTTAATATTTTGTAGGATATTGGAACTATCAGCACTTGAAAATAATCATTCTTAGCGATAAAAAAAGCTGTATTTTGATCATTTCATTTTCAGTTGTAAGAGTCATTTCAATAAATAGTCAAATACACAGGATTTGAAAAACAAATATAATGCTTTTGTTTTTGTTCTCTTGAAAATAAAACAAGTTTCCTACATAGCCCGCATTTTTTTTCTCTCATGAGGTGAATTATCAAAACTCTGGCCTTCGAGTCAAAAAGTTTGGACACTCTTGCACTAGAGGCTGCCCATTACCATCATTTAATTAACTCAATCACATACCACCAGAGGGTGCTCATAACTATCATTTAATTGAGTAATTCATTCATATTCCACTGGGGGGTGCCAATAAGCCATTAATGCTCTCCTGTAAAAATGCTCTTAATTTGACTTTTTCAGAATGGGCTTTGGTGATTGAGTACTATAACACTGTTGAAGCAATTTTCTGCAGCTGGAGCAACCCTGGGTGTGTGTTTTGTTTTCTTCCTGCATGTCGTTTGCACATGCTTCAGTTTTCACCAAAACCGCATCAAAGCGGCACAGCAAAGCCACATTGCCAGGACTTCGGTGAACTCTTGATGTTACGAGGTACTTCATACTGAACACACATTATCCACAAAGCAAAATTGCACCAATTACAAAACACCCCCCGCAATGTCACCCCCATAAAAGTAGACAATCCACATAATGGTGTCTGCATTATGTAACCATTTGTGTCTGTCATCATTTTGCAAACAAAAGCTTTGAATCTCCAAAAAGCAAAGGGGAAAAAAAACAAACAAAACGAGAAAGCAGACACTCAAAGAGACAAAGTGCTCAGTGATGATGCATTCACGCGCCATGAACACGAGCGTACAGCTGGAAGGTCATGGGAAACACTTTAGTAAGCAGCCATTATAATCTTGTGTAAGCAATCCATAAATTTCTGAAATGAGCGAAGCTGGAATATTGTTTGCAGTTGGAAATTGTTAAAGAAGGAAACCTAAACATTGTTGGCAGGCCATGCATTTGGACTTAAGATACCACCGTCAGCACATACTACTTGTCAGTTAGCTTAAAGCTGATGAAGTTATAAAGCTTCAGAGCTGAAAATAGTTTTCAAGTAATTTGAGTTTGTCCATTCCAAAAAATGTTTGCTAATGGGATATTAGTGTTCACGTTAAAAAAAAAATCAATCACAGCAACAATTGCTAATTATTTGCATGACAGTAAAACATGCCAGAAATGCTGTGAGAAGGCCTACTTCAAAATAAAAGGTACTTTACTCAATAATATACGGACACAAATGCATTGGTACACTTGAATTTTGAAGAATGTTTCGGTGGGGTGCTGCAGTTTAACAACTCGATAGTCTGCAGCTGTTGCTTCCAACTCCAGTTACAAACACAGTGTTCTAAAATTACGTTCAATCACCAATTCAAGCGGCTAACAAAGGACTTTATTATGCTGACATCAAAATTGACATATGCCGCCTGTTGCCAGTGTTTACCGCTAGCTCGGGCTCAGTTGCGTCTAGCGTAAATTAGCCACTAGCTAACAGAGCTTGAGTGCTCCATATAGGCTGGCGTGAGATACGTGAATGATGGCACACATTTAATTATTTCAAAGATTTAATAAAATTATTAGGAGTTAAACTGCCTTTCCTTAAATTTTGAGATTGATGATGATGATGATGATTCTAGGCGGCGAAAGGGTCAGATTAAATCATCTTTGGCTTCTTCTGTTCCAAATGTTAAATTTACAACATTAGTGTTTGGTTCTTTCACCGTTGATTTGTTACTTTTATGTTTTGGGGTTTGTTTAAAACGAACACTCATTCATAACTTCACTTCCTTTGGGAACATTTGCTTTGGAATGTGATGATTTTGGAAGTCAACCATCAGTTACGTCTTGCATTCACCAAGTTGATGTTCTCCTGTACAGTAAGTTCCTTTTTTTCTCTGTTTGGTGCACATAAGATGTAATAACGTGGCTCAGTATTGAACACAATTCAACTCTTGGTGCAAAATTATTCTGATTTTGACTGTCAGGATACCTTGATGTGCACTTTGGCTTTGTTGAGCAGTCCCAGCGTGGTGTGCCGACTGCAGTCTGGTCCCAAGGGGATGAGCGACTTCAACCTTTCCAAGCACAGGCGGAGATGCGCTCGTCTGCAGCCGGGAGGGGGGCACAAACAGGAAGTGAATTTCCCCTTGGCGGATGCAGCGAAATAAGGTAACCAAAATATTATACGCAACAGTGCATAAAAATAATCCTACACTTGCATCAGCACCGAGCTGCCAGTCTGCAGCAGATGGTGATATGAGCATTTTTTCGCCCTCTGATTGTCATACCAAAACTAGCATCTGTTTTTGTACTTGTTGGTGAAATATTGATGAATTCTATAATTGTGGCGGTTGATAAAGCCAAGCAAAGGCCCACGTATCTAAACGTACGGTACCAAGTGCAACTACTGAATAAAAGTAGTATATAGGCCAAGCTGTGATGTAACCCCACCCCTTCCAACACACGCACACACTTGATTTGTTTAGCAAACATTAACAGGCCATTTAATTTCAGACACAAACTCATGGTGACATTCGTCGTCTGCTCACAGCTACGCTGGCCCCATCCCGCAGCAGAGAGGGAGGAGGCTGTGCTTCAGGAAGGAGCCTTGTTGTCTGGAAACAGATGCTTCACATTTACCGACTGGGGAAATGTCCGCAAGTCCTCCAGGGAAGTGTGTCACTCGCTAATCGAGGAAGCGTGAACACGTCGCTAAAGGCTACGCTTCAGCAAAGGTGAATTCAAAAGCTATGGGCAACAATGCCCTCATTAATGGTATAATTATTGAAGCGATTTGTCACCATGAAAATGTAGTTTGTAGATTTTTGGAATTTATTTTTAAAATCCCACCTCAATAGAAAAACAATGACATTCAAAGATAAAAAATCACTCATCATTTATTACTCACCTATTCTTTTCCAGTTCATTGTGCGCTGATCTGAAGACAAGAAAAAAAAAAGTTTAAACTGTGACACAATTACATAAATTATGAGGGGGGAGGGTGGGGTGTAGGATGCAATTTAAAAAATAACCCTAGATAAATAGCTATTCTGTAATGACAAAAAATAGTAATTAAAAGCACTGTTGTATATTTTAAAAAAACTTGTATACACATATATTCCAATTTTATGACTACTGTATGACCCTATGCTCTTGTTCATCATTTTAATTCATCTTTATACAAGGTAATTAAAATAGGTTGTAATGCATCGCCTGACACACTTGCATGACAGAAGTTGACTTAAAAAGACAAAATATTTCCCTTTCCTGAATTGAACATTGACATGTTAATCATTATAACATTACACTGTTTATTACACTCACCTATTATGAATATTGTCCAGTTTCCTGTTCTTGAATTTACGATGTTTCTGTGGATGTGCCAGATCATTGGCAGGGTACGTCGAAGCATAACCATGCTCACATTCTGTGTAGTTGAAAAAAAAAAAAACATTTTATAACGCTATACAGCTTTATATAACTTCGTCAGACACTTATCCAGTTTTTAGTAGTCTAATAGCATTAGCATGTGTCCTGACCTATATTCTCATCAAATTAGGGGTATAGGTCGTAGATTAAAGTTTGATATTTACATTGGTAAAAAAATATACAAGCGGCAAAGACCAAAATATTATTTTTATTATACATTTATTTCTGCCGTTCCCTTGTTTACGTGCCGCTGCGTAAAGATCATACAAATCCCATAATGCTTCACTTCCGGTAGCACGGAACGTCACGGTTGAACTCGGGTCTGATTGGTTTAAGCGGAGGTGGTGAGCAAGAGCGCGAGGCCAATCAGGAGACCGCAATATGTTCCATGTGGAAACCATGTGAATAACACATACAAGGAAGCTTTGGCCCTGAAAGTGATAACCTGCATTTATAATTCATTACAAGTACTTAACTATACGTTTTTAGCGTAAGGAAATTGTTGTGTATTGTGTGTGCAATTTTTGGCAAATAGCAGGTGGAGCGCCATAGTTAATTCATTAGACGGGATGATTGGTGTCGTATTTCATCTGTTTTAAAATAAATGACTAAATATATTTGTTTAACGTACGTGTATGAATGAGGAATAAAGTGTGTGCATTGTGCATTTTAGCTTTTGTGGCCTGCCGTTTTAAAATGGGAGCAGATCGCCACAACAATTAAAAAAAAGCGCACCAAATTGGATGAAAACGTATCGTTTTATCCGAATGTTCTAATTCGATACATTTGCGCTTTGTCCCACAAGGCGCAGGTGGGGGAAAAAATGTTATCCGTGGCCCTGCGTTGTGTTGTGGTGCGCGTCGTCTCTATTGTTGTCTGCCCTCGGATCCGACCGAGGCGCGTTCACGGCACGCACGCGGTCGTGTCTCTCCGTTGCACGCATTTCTACTTACTTCCGCTGTTTTTATCCACGCTCTCAATGTAGTGCGCGGCGTCCAGAAGCACTTGCACGTTCTTCATAAACGTGTCCATAGCCGAGCACTTGGCGTCCGACGCGTCGCCCAGCGAGCAATCGGACACGTCTCCCGAATCCCGCGGGTCCGTGAACGCACCACGCGCCGACACCAGCTCCTGCTTTTTCCGCTCGTCGCCCTGTCGTTGTCCCGCGTACTTGACCATTTCTAGCGAGGTGTTATTTGTATGCACCGGGGCGAAGAAGCGGCCCCCGGCTCGTCGTCCGTGTGTGCACTGAGCGGATGACAGAGGCTGGATGGAATTGCAGTCCTTAGCCTCAGCCACTTGCCCTACTTGGTGGATAATCCCTCCCACTGAACGCGTGCACGCCGCATCCATTGTCAACTGGGCCACGGAACACATCCTCATGATCAATGCTGC
Organism: Hippichthys cyanospilos; assembly: GCF_059441005.1. Lineage (NCBI taxonomy): Eukaryota > Metazoa > Chordata > Actinopteri > Syngnathiformes > Syngnathidae > Hippichthys > Hippichthys cyanospilos. Next base: position 4,172,367 of record NC_142376.1, read on the forward strand.
AGGAGGGAGGGGAGCTGACGGATGAATTTATAACAAAGCGTCATTTACATGTGCTTTATCTCAAAACGCATCAAGTGGTCCGGTTGGGAAGCATTTATTCTATATACTTGATACCGTGAACTATTCCATTTTTGTTTTCATTACTAAGGCGATTCGGCGCTCAAGTACAGTGGCTCTCAAATCTTTTTTCAGTGATGCACCCCCTGTGAAATATCTTTTCAGCCAAGTACTGTACCTCTTTAACGATGCAACACGTTTTTGGGTTTAAAAAAAAAGACTTAAAACATGCCATCAGTGTTTGATTTATTAAACTTTAGAACATTTTAAACCAATACACTTTGTATTGCTCCACAAAAAAACAACATAAAGTGTCCTCTTTTGGATTATAGAAGATATCTGTTGTCAAAAAGAAAAAAACCCAAAAGTAACGCACAAAAAATAACAAAGTGCTAGATGCGTTCTCCAAAAATTAAACGTAAAGCATCCTTTTTTCAGTTACAGTAGAGATCTGTTCCCAAAAATAAATCCTCAACTTAATTATTAAGAAATAGTCATCCATAAAAAATAATCAATAAAAAGTGTAAAACCTATTCTCAAAAACAAATCATTACAACTAAATATTTATCCACAGAAAAATATACAACATATAGTGTCCTCTTTTGGGATCATAGTAGAGATGTGTTCACAAAATAAAATCATTAACTTGACAGGTGACGAGAGGTGACACATAATGTAACAAATGGGTCGAACCATTCTCTTATGGGGAAGAATCTGTTTTTTTACAATAATAAAATTGAATAACCTACTGAACATAAAATTTGTTATATGAACTTATATTTTCCTGAAACAATGAATTCATTCAATATTTTTTTCGCCACTACTAGATACAACTGAAGGCTCATGTACTACACCACCATTTATGTGACCTTTAACCTCTTCAACTCACTTTGGAAACAAAATCTTTTCCATAGGGTAAGTAAAAATAAACATCCGACATCATTTGGCTACAGAAGTGTAATATGAAACGGTGCCTTATAGCAAGCAGCCTGTGTCAGCACTATACCATAAGGCTTCTGCTTGAAAGGAGGAGAAAACAAGTCAGAGAAATCCTACTAAAACATCCGAGATTCATTTGGACTCACAAGCAATTAAACTAACTTCTATTTAACAGGAATTCGAATGTGATGGGTTGATTCTAAACGAAGAGGGTGTGCACACTAATGCAACTGCTTATTGTGTTGTTCTTAATTTTACCTCCTCTCTCAAAAAGATTGAAAATGTCTTTTCAGTTAAGTTTCTCATCTTTATTCCAAAACCTAGCATTTGAACAGGGGTGTGTAGACTTTTTATAACCGCCGTAAGATTTCAATCATGGTTTTGGAAAGGGAAAAAAAAAGTGTTATTATGACAATAGTTATAAAGTTAGCAGCAAAGAGTGAAAAATGCAATGGAAATATTAAGTTGAGACAAATAAAGGTGATACTAGAATAACGTTCTAGAATTGTAGAATAGGGTGTGCACACTTATGCAACTGTGTAATTGTGTTGCTTATTTTTGCCTCCTCTCTCAAAACATTTTTGAAATGTATTTTCAGTTCAGTTTCTTTAACATTCAAGAGTTTTATTGTCATATGCATAGTAATACCACACAATGAAATTCTTCAATGAAATATTCCATAATCGAGCAAATAATAAGGTAGGCAGTAAAACAAAAACAAACAAATATGCCCAAAATCTAGCATTTGAACAGGGGTGTGTAGACTTTTTGTAATCGCTTCAAGCCAGCATGCACGTGTTTGGACAGAAGAAAAAAATTGCAGAATAATTATAAAGTTTGCAGAAATGGGTGAAAATGTGAAGGGAAAGATTACATACATTAAGTTGAGACACAAAAGATGATAATATATCATCCATAATTGTGACTATAATTTAAAAAAGGTTGGTGCGAAAGGTGTATGTTGAGCATTTAAAATCAAATAAAGTAGCCTAAAAATAGTTAAATACATATTTTTTTATGTTAAAATATTACAATACTGTAGGTTTTAATGTAAAAATAATGGATTTATCAAGAAATGACACTTACATGAAATTATGACATAAAGATAATGTGTTGACTCACTTTGGGTTAATTTTCCTTGCTGTCATTTTGGGGCGTATTGTGCCCCCGCCCCCACTCCTCACCCAGCCCAGCCCAGCCCCTCGTGACCTCTGCAGCCAATCAAAAAGCACTTTTAAACCATGCAGCATTGAACCCTAACATTGTAAGTGGCTTCCTTGTGTCTTCGCTAAACTCTCAGCCTCTGATTAAGAAGTCGTGCTTTTTTTTTTTTTTGCCAGTCATGAGTGCCGAGGGAGGACAGCAGACGAGAGGGAGGGGCCTAGCGGGGGTGTCGTCTCGTCTTTGGGGGGTCTTTACGAGGCCAGCCATGCGTGGCGGTCCCGGGCAGACAATAGGTGCAGATGGCCGGCCTGCTGCAGATGTGGCCCGTCCTGTAACGGACGCCTGTGAGAGAGTGACACCCTCCTTGAAGGGTGGGGGGTGCAAAAAAGGGGGAGTTGGAGGGAGGGGTTGTGTCAGCGGCCTGGTGGGGCTGCGCTCGGTCACAGCATGGGTGTAGAATGTGACCCCCAAGCAGAGTAATCTCAAAAGCTGGAGGATTACAACAGTGGCTCGGCTAGCGCACGGGAGGCAAAGTCAAAATTTGTGTGTGTGTGTGTGTGTGTGTGTGAGTGTTGGGGGGGTGACTTTTGGCATTTGTAAGAGGACAGACTACAATACACTTATTTCTCATTTAACCATCCTGTTATGTGTGTTTGGCAGAAACAGCAATAATTTCCCTGGGTCACTTTGACCCGAGGTGTATTTAAGTCAGCCAAATCTGTCAGAAATTTGTACTGTTCAAACAAAATATTAGATTTGAATAAGGGACTCTCATGGTCAGCAATGATATCTCTGGGTCAATATGACCCGGAGGTTGTGTGCATTCTTGTCAAGTTAAGTTGTTATGTATTTATGTCTGGAATATTAATAACATCCTGGGTCAATTTTGACCCGAGGTCACATTCAATAGTTTCAGTAACGTTATTTTTTTTCTGTTTGTATTCCTGCTAACCAACAAGTTTTGTGCTACTTTATACTCTTTGAGAAACAGGGTCATTTTGACCCGGGTTTTGCTTATTCATCAAAAATGTTCAGAATTTATTTTTTTTTTAATCAAGACAAAATGCATACGGATGTCATTTTTAAGGGATATGTTGATTATACATGAGCCCCAAGTGGAAGTCTTATTCTGAAAACCTATATTCAACATTTGTTTTTGTTTTGAATGGGTCAATTTGACCCGGGGTCACATTCAATAGTTTCAGAACCTTTTTTTTTTTTCTGATAACTAACATTGTGTGATCCCTTACCCCCCTCAGAAACAGCATTAATACTCTTGGGTCATTTTGACCCGGGTGTGGGTTATTCATCAAAATTGTAGTGAATTATTATAAATAAAAAAATAAAAAAACAATGCATACAAATGTCATTTTTATGGGATATGTAAATTATACAAAAGGCAAATAGAATCTTTATACTGAAAACTAAATTCAACATTTGTTTTAGTTTTCAAATGGGTCAATTTCACCCAGGGTTCATTGTTAATTAGTCAATAGTTTTCTTGTTTTTTGTTTTTTGTTTCCTCATATGTAATCCTGGTAGCCAACCAATTTTGTGAATACCTCCCAGCCCAACCACCACTTTTGTCTCAACGTTGTATTCAAATATCCGTTACTTGTAGGACTGCAAATAGATGCTAATCATTGCCTAAGTTAGCATTAGCTTTCAATGATTGGACTGGAAGGCTAAAGCATGTTGTTTTTTTCCAATAGGCGTGCAGCAAGTGCACACGAGCATATTACAGCTCACTTAACCTCTGTTATCTTAGCGTCTCTCTTTCTACAGCGTGGTTGGGCAAATATTTGTGCTCCGGGACCACATTGTATTTTTAAATTAAGCAGATGGGTCAGGTCAGCTCATTTATTTATTATACTGATTAGAATGCCTCACGGGGAAATTCAATTTATGCTGTGTGAAATTTGTACTGCGTGCCACACACGCAGAGGCAAATCATGCACCTGCTGACCCCCCCCCCCCCCCCTCCCCCCGCCCATGATTTTCTCTACAACTACATTATACAGTACTGAACCAAGGTCCGCCCATCTGTCTGTATACAGTGTATATTTAGCCATCTAGCTGGCTATTAACAGAAAAAGTCTGCACACCCAGTCTTCTAAAATAAAACAAGAGAAATGAACGTTTTCCCTAATGTGACACACTGCCCAAATTGAGGGTTGGGGTGCATTGGGGGAAAAAAACAAACAAACAGACAAAAAAAAACTGAAAGTAAAAATAAAATACTAAGATAATATGATTGCACTTATGCATGTACTGTAAAAAAACAAACAAAAACATGCCTACTAGAACAGTGTTTATCAAAAAAGGGTACATCACTACATGTACCCCAGAAGGTATCAGCATATTCTAATATGATGCAATGTAGTGTAATGTAATGCTTAAAATCGGAACAGTACATCTTTTCGAAATAAGAGCGAATTAATTAGAACATGGATCAACTCAATTTTGTTAGACTCCTTCGCAAAACGTCTACACACTTTTCTAGGAGATGAGACAAAAATAAATCACCCATCTAGTTACACACTTTGCAGGACTCTTGGTGTGTCCACTCCTGCTCTCCAGACATTATCTTGTCGTCTGGCTGCTGTCGGGAGACAATGACTGAACTTTGCCCTGAGGTCAGTGGTGGATGCCCCTCCCCCTCCTCCACTGTCCAGACATGTGTCACCTGCTCCCAACGAAGCATTTGTCTTTTACAAATCTCCCCAATTTTTCTTTTTTTTTTTAATCCCAAAATCAGGTAAAATCACCTCAATAACATGTCCTTAACTCAGTTAATCTCAGATATCTTCATTATTGATTCTTGTGGAATTACGTTACAAATTATGGAAATTCCTTAGAAATTCTTTTACGTGATATCATAAAAGAATCAAGGAATTGAAGGAAAAATAATATTCGTAAATTAATTATTACACCTTTAAAAACATTGACAGAATTAGGAAACAAAATGCAATGTTTATGTATAGCTTGCAAAGTGTGCGCACAAGGTTTAAATCGATACTTAAGTACATTAAAGACATTAAATTCCAGATACTTAAGTGTTAAACCGATACTTAAGTATCTAGGACAGAATGTCTGGACTCTTAAAAAAAAAAAAAAAAACGTGAAAATACGTCCGTGGCATTGAATGAGTAAATTCTTGAATCTTATCCCATCCCATACGCATGTTTTTTCTTTTTTTTAGATGGAGGGAGAGACCCCCCCCCCCCCCCCAGACTGCAACACCTGTTGGAGACACCAAATCCCCTCTTTGTCTCGGCAGACCCCTCTCAATGTGATTACCATGACAACGAGCCATTCAGATCATGGCGGTGAGTTTATTATACCGCACTCGACACTTGTTTGGGAGGGGGCGGGGCTTATGCCAAAGATAAATATACACAGATTCAGGGGACGAAAAAAAAAAGGTGTCCAAATCCTTCTCCAGCTTTATTTCATACGGGATGTCTTTGCATCTTTACCAACATCAAACAAAGTGGTATACTCATCTTAAAATATACGCACACAAAACAACAGTGCTCGCTTCCAACGCGTAGAATAAAAATAACGATATAAAAATGGTTAAAACCACGTAGCGTATTAAGGATTGTACTGTCACATTCGGAGACATTTCATAGTTTTTAGTATAACCAAAAAAAAAAGGTATTTACAAAACAACCGGCTCCCTTTGGGTCGACACATTCACATTGTAGGCCACCGAACGCAAACGACGACAAAATTGCTTCGTTAAACTTGGTCAGAACAATAAAGCAGCTTCTATGGCAATTATTACTTTTGCAGAGTTCCTCACAGCATATTTTTTTAGTACAAGAGTTAGTGTGTAAATATTGGCAAACAACAGCACAATTATGTAATAGCGAGAATAAAAAAAAAAAAAAAGCGAAGGGTGGGGAACCTCCTGCTTACAAGAATTTTTTTGTTATAAGACAAATTGTATTTGTGGAATCTACAATACGACCGGAAATATTTCTATCCCTGCAAATTTTGATTTTCTTTCTATTAATAAAAGATTACTTTTAGTAAATAGTAGTTAAAAAAAATGTTAATCATAGTATAATAATGTTCTGATCACATTTATCTGCAGCCATGTCCAACTATTTAATGTTTTGCTTATATCGAGTCTTGATCTGATACCGTGGCGAAGCCTCATGGACGAAGAAAGGGGAAAAAAGGGGCACATCTCAATTCTAAGGTTTTTTTTTTTTTGTTTATTTTCTGAATTAAAGTACCCCAACATTTTTTGTATAACTTCAAGTCAGCAGTGGTTCAAACCGATCTGTATTACCGGATTTTTTTACTTTATTTGAACCAACACTCAAGCAGCAATATAATTAAAAAAAAATAGTCGCATAGTATAGTAAAATATGGTGAAATCTAATATAATTGTTTGAAAAATGTAACTGAGACGGCTTGGTTGACTTTACTTTTTTTTTCATTTTAGGACGATTAAAAAGTAGTTATAAAAGTAGAACGAGCTTAACATAAAAAGTAAAAATATTAAAAGTGTTTTCCTTTTGACAAATGGGCTAACTATTAAACAGCGTTCTTTCGAAAACTGCGATTTTCTTTTCCGCCGTCACAAAAGAAGTTTTTGTTTCTGTTCGCGTAACAAAATGTGGTAGTGAAGCCGAGGTCCCCCCACCCCCGCTCCAACGCAAAACACAAGCTTCTAATCTTCAACTACACAAGTCGTACTTTGAATTTTTATTCCGCTCGTTTTTCGTAAATGCCTCCGAGGGATTTGTGCAAAAAAAAAAAAAAAAAAGGAACATCTTCAGAGATTGTCTCTCAAAGGCCAAGACATAACCGAGACACTTTTTTTTTGTCGGACGTTAATGAGCCGAGGACAGCTGACTTTTCTCCTTCTTCTTGCTCTTCTTCAGGAAGGAAGGCGTGCGGAACTTGTTCTTCTTCTTCTTCTTGTTCTTGGTCTGGCCCGGGCTTTGGGAGCTCTCCTCTTTGGCGCTCATGGAGATCTCCAGCGATTCCGAAGCGCTCACGCTCAACTTGGAAACCTCCAGGCTCAGGTCCTCGTCCCGATCCGACAGGTGCTCTTTCCCGTTGGTTAGCGTGTCTGCCGGCGCCGAAATAAGAGAAGTAAATCAAAGTAAAAATACAGCATCCCGTGATATCCATACGGTCAGTGATGAATATTAATAATATTCGCCAGGACTGATTAATCAATTATGGCACTTTAAACATCAGCTTGAAGCCAATGACCAAATTGGCTAATTTTCACCCGTAATATGAACATTAATTTATCATGTACTATGAGTATTTAACAGTAGTTTTATACAAGTAACTCTAGAGTAATGCAGAGGTACCTCTACTGACAAAATAAATATGATCCGATAGTCATTTTGTAATGTGAATTTCTCGTAAGTAGATGCGCTTTTTACATTTAAATAGCCTAATTCGTTCCAAGCCCCTCAAAAGACTTTTAAGCCCTTTAAATTAATTAGAGACACTATAAATAAATGATAAAAATGAATCAAAAACTCTTGCAAATTCGTATTCGTATTCCGCAAGTCATTTCGTATTGTGAATTTTTCGTAAGTAGAGGCGATATTTACATGTAAATTGTTTAATCCAGAAATAAGTTGCTTCCTGTTCCAGTTAATTTGCTCTAAATTTGAAAAGAATAATCAACTTCCTGTCACAGTATTAAAAAGCATTCCGTTAGCTTTGCTGATACCTGCAGAAACCCTGTTCAAATCACACGAGCCTTCCGAAATCTCCTAATTGACAATCGGCGCCCTAGCGCCCGGTAAAAACGTCTTTGGAGTAGCTGTGTGCTTACCGAACTTGCTTGGCGTCATGATGGGAGAAAGGGAGAGCGAGATGGTGGATCCGTCGAACGTGGTCATCTCGTCCGCATCCGTTGCGTCTTCGTCTTCTGGAAACAGTTACATTAATTGTGATATCATCACATTAGTTTATTTTGGGTCCCACTTGGAAAAATGATTCTGCTATTTTTCTTGGTGGTCAAATTTGACCTTGAAATGTATGTCGGGTTTAACAGAAAACTATGACATAGCAGTTTTTTAACCCTCCTAGCTGTAATGTCCATGGGTCACTTTGACCCGGGGCATTATTTAGTCACCTAAACGTGTCCAAAATGTGTATCATACAAATACAATATGGTATTTTACACACTGACTTATGTTCATTTCTCAAAAAAAAGCAATAATGTCCATGGGTCACTTTGACCCGGGGCGTATTTAGTCACCCAAACGTGTCCAAAATGTGTATATTACAAATACCATGTTTTATTTTACACAGTCTTGAATTTTGAATCTCTTATGTTCATCTATCAAATGACATTTATGTCCGTGGGTCAATATGACCCGGAGATTTGTGCATTTATCCAAAGGTGTAAAAAAAAAAAAAAAACAGTTTTTTTGTTTGGAAACTCACTCACAAAGTAACATAGAAACAATTTATACAATTGTGTTATGTCTGTTTCTCTAGAATGGTAGTAAGAGCCTGGGTCAATTTGACCTGGGGTCATGCATCGTTATCCTCATGCTTTAGAAACTATTTTTGTGTGTAATTCTCCTAGCTAACAAAATTTATAATCCCCCCCAAAATAAATCTACTAATAAACTATAATGAACATTTACTTCAACTTTATAACGGGTCACTTTGACCCACAATATAACAGGAGGGTTAAAATAACTAATAAATATGTTGTTTTATGAATAAAGCTGAAAGTTTTTGGACATCCTTGTATATGGATTGAAGGCCAACAAAACCTCCGACTGGAGGCCTTTCTTGTTTGAACCCGCTTTGAAGTGGAAAAAAAAACACAGCGGGACATTTTTTTCCTTCCTTTTTTAAGTACCTTCTTGGCCTAGTTGCTTTCGTTGCACCAGGTTCTTGTACTCGTCCAGCACCTCCTGTGTTAGATGGTTGAAAGGATTGGGCGGCAGGGAGCGAGCGTGCTCCTCGTCTTCTATGATGAAAGCCTACGCGAGGATTGGAGAACGTCAGAGTAAAAACAAACAAAAAAAAAAATACACAAAAGTTAAGAGTATACTCACGGGTCCCGGGATGGTGTCCACAACAATGCCTGCCAGTAAATGCGATTTGGGACCTGACGTCATCTGGTCGCCTCTGTGCTGCTCTTTTATCTAAAGGGAAAGAAAATCCAGTGATAAGTTCCATTTTTGTTGTGTATGAAATGAAATCATTCAAATCAATCATTTTGTTTCATTTTAACTTCTTCAACAGCATCCATGTGTTTTTTGTGTTAATACATGTTTTTTTAACCTTTAAAATGGTGATTGTCGAGAATTATCACATGTATAGCAGTGTTGCGTTAGGTCTTTTCCACTTTTCAACAATTTTAATTTTTTTTTACACTTTTTTTTTCTCCATTGGAAATGAGCCTGAATTGTGTTATCCCTTTTTATTTTTTACTGGGGGGGGGGGGGGGGGGCACTGCATATGTCCGCAAGAAGGTTTTGTGTAGGAAACTTTGGTGCAAACATGGTTACAGCAAAGCTTCAAAGTAAATAATTTACCTATTTTTAAATATGACTGACCAGACTTGGTCAACATCTTCCACCAGCCTTACTTAACTTGTTTTATTTTAAGTCCAATTACTGTATATAGTTGTCGTCTTATGTTATATTTGTGCCTGTGTGACATCCAGAGCTGGAGTCAACTTAGTGTGAGCTCCTGGAGCCGAGTTGTGGTCTACAACAGCTGCTCATGAGTGGTTTCATTTCATAATTCTTTAACAAAATAGCATAACCGCCTAAGTTGTTTTTTGATTATAATAAATAAATAAAATAAATGAAAGAGTGACTCACCCGGTTCCTCTTGTGCAGCACTTCCGTGGGGTCAGTGTTTAGGGGGACAAACTGGTTGGGGTCTTCAATTTTAATCGGGGTGCCAATGCTTTTGCCAGGTTCTGACGACTTCATCCACTGAGAGACACAGACAAATTTTTGAATGAGAAAAGGTGTCTAAAACCTTAGGGTCAAAATGTTTAACTACCACGTACTGAGAGGCTAAATTAACTTAAGACTGGTCTTTCACGTCTTTAGTCGTCACTGGCAGTGATTGAGTTAAAAACCAAAAAAGGACCAATCATTAACCTTAGTCTTTTTTTGTTTTGGCAGAGGTTTTGAGTGAATCGGAGCTCTTTCTGCATGGAATTTGCACAAGACTGCATTTCTCCAGTTGTCCACATGATGGCAGGCTAATCTAAAAGACCTCATCGGTCCTTTTTCTTCCTGCTGACGGTTGCAGGCAGCCGGAATCGATGCCAGCAGACTTTTAGGTGAGAGGCAAGGTAAACAATGGACTGCTTGGCAGCACATTCACACCCATTGTCCGATTCACCTGCCTTTTTGTTTGCTCGCGTCTTGACTATTGTTATTCTCCGTGGTCAGACTCCCCCATACTTTGCAGATTTCAAGTCATTTTATTGTCCTGTTACGTCAATGTGATGTGCTGACTTGCTTTTGACTTGTCGTCCTTCAAATTTATAACTGCAAAATGTCAAGAATCTGTATTTTAACCTGTTACATCCCAAAGATGTATTTTTACGACTTGGGCATACAATCCCAGGTAATGTATTTATTTACTTATATGGAAAATATTTTTTTTTGCTCTAATACAGTGCTCTTTGATGCATGTTTTTTTTTTTCAGTTTTAGACTAAGCTGTAATCTGTATAAACGCTGTAAAATGTAATGAATAGTTGTTGATTATTTGTTTTTTTTGTTAATGTTAAAAAGGATACAGGTTTAGGTATACTTTTACAATTATTAAAGATAATCTTATTTATAGTCAGCGCATCGAATGGGGGGGGTCGCAAAACGTTTTCTCTTTCAGAGGGGGGCTCATCTAAATATAATTGAGAAGCACTGCTATATTTACATAACAAAAACAAACAAAAAAAACCCCCTATAAATTAGTACCTGGGATTGTATGTCTGAACTCTTAAAGGACGTAAAAGCACGTCTTTGGGATTGAATGAGTAAAATATGTATGATGACCATCATTATTTTAAGTCCATTTACAAACTTTTGGATATAAATCAAATTTAGTCTTCAACATGCAATCTCCACACAGGAGGGCCTGCGCCAAGACTCGAACCCAGAACCTCTCCACCGCGAGGCAAACCCGCCGCTCCAAAAGCCGCGTGAAAAGGTATGACCCGACACACCGTTGTTTTGGTTCTGGGGCTGACGTCTCCGCTTGGCGAGCGTTCGGGCACGTTGACCCTCAAGTAGCTGTTTGGCGAGGTGAGCCAGCGCGTCCGCTCCCGCTGCTGCCTCTGCGCCATATACTTGAAGGGGCTACGCAGGCCCGCCCCCTCGTCGTCGTCGTCCGACGGGATGGCGGAAACCGTGGCGGGGATTTCCACGTCGTTCTTGGACCGGGGCTTTTCGCGGATGATGGGGTTTCTGTACGAGTGGCCTGTTCTGTATCCCTGCGGGGGAAAGAAAAAAAAAAAGAAGTTTAACCTCGGACGTTTTTTTGGTTTTGGTAAATAAACGGAGTGGAAGTGAGTACAAGGATGCTTGACCACCCAAGTCAGACTGCCGTCACGTGTCTAAATATTTAAACGTTGCACATACAGGAAAACTTAAAAGTATTTTTGCAGACATGTCTAGTTTAACAGGAAACATGTGGGATTGAAAATATTCCATATGCGGCTTCAATGGGATCAGTTTACATTTGAAAGGGGAAAATTATGACAAAAAGAAAATAGGGATGCTCAAGTATACTTGGTATCGATTCTGACCGTAAGGTATCGGTACTTGCGACAGCACCCCAGGATGGCCACTTTTGATTAGGAACTAGAAATCAGAAGAACAGCAAATTGAAAATGTCTTATAGTTTTAAGGGAAATTCTGGTATTGAGCTATATGGGTCTGTCTTTAAATTATCTGTCATTATGTAAATTTTATGTACATAGCAAAAGAATCATCCAAATGGGTCCTATCAATCAATATAAGAATTGCGTACCTGTACTGATATTAGTCTAGGAAAAAAAGTGGTAATGAAAAGGGCCAAAGATAAAAAAGAAGTGTGTACCGATACCCAGTATCGGTATCAGTATGGGGCTGACACACGGCTTTATTTCAAGGTATCGATACCCGTGATACTTGTATCAGCTGTTCCCTAGAAGCAGTTTTACATGACAAATGAGAAAAATACAGACTTGCCATTAACTGAATGAATTTTTCAGGAAAGTACAATGTCCTCATGAGACCTAGCATATCCGCATGTGTCCTCTGGAGTGGACATTGGTTTTAAGTCTATCTTTCGGCTCATTGTAGCTCTTAAGTCAAAATGCACTCAGTCGAGGACATCCTAGTCTTTCCAATGGTGTGGAATGCATTTACTACCTTCTGTCTTGTTGAGACAAACTGGACACAACAGTGGACACAAATTAATAGCCTGAGTAATAAATAGCTATCGGGATAGAGAGGGCTTTTTTTTTAAAGGATCTTTCTGTTTATGGGGGTAATTTTGGATCTCCAAAATACTAGTGGTATCAGTGCTTGGTATCAGTGACTACTCAAAGGCTAAGTGATCGCTCGTTCCTTCCTGCTTATCCCCCTTAGGGTCAGTGGCATTAAAGTAAAAAAGAGAAAAAAAAAAGTATTGAACACCCCTACTTAACACAATAATTTAATGAGAATATGATAGATCTCGGTCCTGCTACAGGATGTAAACACTACGGAGCTGTCGGCGAGTCTTTTTCGGCGCCAATAAATCCCATGCTGTAACAGGGCGCTCTAAATCCAGTCTGCTAAGTGACTGTGAGGTCACTTATTGCTGCTAGCTTTGTCATGTTGTTGCCTACGCCCGCGAGGGTGGGCGGACAGCTCGCGCAGCTGCAGCCCGCTCCGCCGCCTCGCCTGTCAATCAATAAGACGGCGGTGCAGATGGAGCCCACCATTAGATGGTATTAAACATAGCCTCACTCACCAAGTTGTCCAGCATCCTCATCAGGGACTCGAACTCGGCCTCTCCCACTTTCCACTTGAAGTCGTTGCTGACGGGCACGCCGGCGGCGGCCGCTCCCTGCGTGAGGGGCTTGAATTTTTCTCGGTCCAGAAGGACCAGGTTGTCCACGCCGCCGGAGCATGCCAACGCCTGCACCTAAACGTGAGTCAGAGCAGAATATAAATGAGAAATCAAATCTACTTGATGGACCGCGATTTCGGAAAATTGACTTTCAGATCGGGTCTAAGAAAAGTCCCAAAATCTACCTGGATTTCGCACGCCTGCTGCGAGTGGTACATGTAGTGGAAGGCTTCCTCGACGGTTTCTCCCAAAGCAAGCAGCCCGTGGTTCCGAAGGATCATCACCTGGAAATTACAACGCAAATGCAATTGCAGCATTTAAAGGGACAGTACACCGTTTTTTTTCCTTCCATTTTCAGCAATTAGGAGTAAGTTTTTATAATTATAATCAAAACATTATTTCATGATGAAATTATTTTCCATTTTTGTTGCTTTTAAAATTTTCCACTGGCTGCCAACTTAAGATGACATTGTCACATGATCAAGTGGTGAGCCATGATTGGTTGTTACCCAAGCAGTGAGCACAGGTGATGTCATTTTTAGTCGTTTCAGGAATTTTCAGTATTTTTTGTCCAAAGGCAAAGCATCGAAAGATGGCACAAGGAAGCTGAAATTTCACCCAGATGGTGACAACATGTCAAGTTTAAAATGGTAGGACCGCTCATTTATCACACTAGCGGGAGTGTACAATTCTTTGGCTAAAATACTGTGAGAATAATGTTGAAGAAAATAGTAAAAAAGCGATTCTTCCAATCCTTTCCTTAAAGGGAAAACACAGAAAGACAGCACTAGGAAGCTGAAATTTCGCCAGCTGGTAATATTATGTCAAAGCTCAACAAGGCACAACCACTTATTAATCACACTAGCAGGTGTGTGCCATCTCTTGGCAAAAATACTGCAGGAATGATGTGGAAAAAAATGACCTAAAAATGGTCAAAATACTGCACGAGATTTAATTCCTGGGCAGTGTTTTGTCCAATCCTTTACTTACATCAAAGAGAAAGCATTGAAAGAAGGCACTAGGAAGCTGAAATTTCACCCAGATGGTGACAATATGTCAAATTTCAAAATGGCACGACCACTTGCTCATCACACAACAGGAGACTGCGAGAATGATGTTGAAAAAAAGTAGCCCAAAAATGATGAAAATGCGCGAAGGTTAAGACAAAAAATGATAGGAGATGCGCTTGTAATGTCCAGCCCAGTAAAATGTCATTGTTTTAAAAATGATATAACTTACTAACTTCCAGCTTTTTCACGTCTATAGTCGGCAATGGCAGTGAACGAGTTTTAATCTTTTTTTCTCACAAGACTGACAACCCCTAACAAAAAACGAGCTATTTTTTATGAGCTAAAACTCGTAACATTAGCAGTTAGATAATAAAAGAGCCGCGCTGCAAAGATCGTAATGCTCACTTTCCCGTGACGTGTCTATTACGGCGCTTTGCGTGGAATTGAACGCGCTGCGAGAAAAATAAGGTAGCCACAAGGCAGAATTCCCGCTAGAACTCTGTAATGGAACTCATTAGACTGCGCAGGTGTAGCCGGTTGTGAGCGGGGAGGTAGAACAGCTGTGAAAAAAAAAACCCTTTCGCTAATGGAGTCTCTCAACTTGACAGTACCTTGGCAGTGGGGCCCAGAGCTTTTTGAAACTCCACCTTCTCCTCTTTATTATCCAGGCTGCCATGGTAACCGAAGCAGCTCACGTCTCCCAGGAGCAATGCCTCCTGGGAAATGGGCAGGATTCCACACTTCATGGAGGACACCTGTTAACATAAACAGCGTCACCGCCGCCGCGTCTAAACAGAGACGCCTTTGCGCCGTCACATAAAAAGACTTCTCAGTCGCGCGCCGTCAATTTTACGGCCCGGCTTGAAGGTTTACGGCATTATGGGGGACTCACGGCGGCCGTGGCGGGCGTGTGGACGTGAACGATGCATTTCAAGTCGGGCCGCATGGCGTAGATGGCGGCGTGGGGAGCCAGTCCGAAGCGGTCGATGCCGAAGTCGGTCGAGCCTCGGTCCGCGATGTCGCCGATCATGTTCACCTTCACCTGAAACGGGAACTCGGCGTCAACTCGTTCCATGCCAAAGACGTATTTTTACGTTTTCGAAGAATTTGTATCTTTTTCATTGGTTATTTTGTCTAGAGTTGGGCTTAATGTGTGCCTAAAAATGGTTGGGACGAAATGAAAAAAGTACTTAAGTCATAGGTGTCGAACTCCAGTCCTCGAGGGCCAGCATCCTGCATGTTTTCCGGTTTTCTTTCCCCAACACACCTGATTCAAATGATTAGCTCATTAGCAAGCTCTGCAGGAGCTTCAAAATGATCCCAATCATTTGAATCAGATGTTTTTGAGGGCAAAGGTTTGAAAACATGAAGGATATCGGCCCTTGAGGACTGGAGTTCGACACCTGTGACTTAAGTGATCAATTTTGATAATTAAGTATTAAAGTAATCAATCACTTTATACACGACAGTAATTGATTATTTTCAGTACTTACTAATTTAACTGATTGCTTCAGTATTTAAATAACTAAAATAATTTATTACTAATACATTAGTGCGTAAAATAATCAATGACTTTAGTACTTTTATCATCTAAAGTGATTAATTACCTCAGTACTTTTAGTACCCAAAGTCATCAATTACTTCAGTAGTTTTATTGCCTAAACTAAATCGATCGCTTCAGTACATTTAGTACCTAAATGAATCAATTACTTTAGTACTTGTTGCACCTGTAGTATAATAAATTAGTTATAAATTACTTCAGTATTTTTAAGTACTGAAAGTAATTGATTAGTACATTTAGTACCAAGGGTAATCAATTACTTAAATGCTTTTTGCACCTGACATAATCAATTACTTCAGTACTTTTAGTACCCAAAGTAATTGATTAACCTAAGTACTTTTAGTGCCTAAAGTAAATAATCAATTACTTTAGTACTTTTTGCACCTAAGATAATCAATTACCTCAGTATTTTAAGTACCCAAAGTCATCAATTACTTCAGTAGTTTTATGGCCTAAACTAATCGCTCGCTTCAGTACATTTAGTACCGAAATGAATCAATTACTTTAGTACTTGTTGCACCTGTAGTATAATAAATTAGTTATAAATTACTTCAGTATTTTTAAGTACTGAAAGTAATTGATTAGTACATTTAGTACCAAGGGTAATCAATTACTTAAATGCTTTTTGCACCTGACATAATCAATTACTTCAGTACTTTTAGTACCCAAAGTAATTGATTAACCTAAGTACTTTTAGTGCCTAAAGTAAATAATCAATTACTTTAGTACTTTTTGCACCTAAGATAATCAATTACCTCAGTATTTTAAGTACCCAAAGTAAATAATTACTTTATACTTTTATTACCTAAAGTAAGTAATCAATTACTTGAGTAGTTTTAGTACACACAAACATATACATACAGGAATAGTACACACACACACATATACATACAGGAAAACACTAGTTTTAGATCGTACTGTAAATCACAATGTATAGTCACTAAGTTGCCAACATTGAGTAGCTGCTCACTTTGTCAAATGCCCGGTCGTCATGGTAACAAAAGTCCTATTCACCTGAGTGGGATGTAAATATTGAGTGTGCAGTAATTCTTTATACTTTATGCATACTTACACCTAAAATGAGCTTTAATTAGACATCCCCTTTTACAATTTTGTGAATTTATATATATATATATATATATATATATATATATATATATATATATATATATATATATATATATATATATATATATATATACACATACACCTAACGAAATACACCTCACTATGTGTAAAACATATTCACTTACCAACGTTGCGGCGGTGACCTCAGCAAAAGACAGACCTCTCGGACTAATCAGAATATGATCCTGTTCTTTGTTGACACGCACCTGAGATGAAAGGAAAGTGGGCTTGCATTAAAAATGATAACTTCATTCTGGTTAAGATCATGCGGCAAAGCATTTGAATTTCTGAGAGCATTCATTATTTCTGCTGAGGAGTTGGGGCCAGCGCTCTTTTATGCGCTCGCAACTTTAACGTCGCTACGTTATCCATACGCCAGTGTAAAATTATGAATAATGTTGCTGTCTGAAGGTCAAGTAATTAACGTTTGAAGATGGGGAAAAGTGCAAAATAAAGCCACGGCTTTGAAAAGAGATTTACATTTCTGATGCTAAATCGAATGTTCATGAAAGACTTAATAATTCGCTCACATATATTTATATATTCTATAAGTTCTGAGGGATCAGTTAAACGGTTTAAAATATTCATGGTAAAAGGTCTGCGCTGCCAAATGTGTCAGTTGACAGTGGTGTTATGCCACTGAAAAATAAATTACAATGGGATCTGTCGCTATTCTCTTGCGTCATTCAGAGAAAATGTATTTTTAAATTCACTATAACCTACTTTAGGAGGACATACTATGGGATGGTTTTGACTTTTTAATGAATCTCTGGAGTGCCAATGCGCCCGCATCAAGTGTCAAAATAAGCAACCAGGTTATTTTTTTTGGTGACGGCGTGGACAATAAACATACACAGATCAGGTACACTAATTGCCGTTGGAGTCTGAGCTGTTCGGCTTCAAGTTCCCAAGATGAAACGTTTTAGCTCTGCCGTCGGTCGCTATGGTAACGGAAGCTCAGAACTGCCCCCTCAAAAACAGTAAATTCCAGTGAAAGTTTAGTGTGCTGTTTTTTGGGGGTTTTTTTTTGGCTGTTTTGACAAGAATGTTCTGAAGGTTTTTTTTGGCTAAGAACTGTTTCAAACAGTGGGATTAAAAAAAAGACTAAAATGTTTTGTCTTTTAGGTCTTTTAGGGCTGGACCATAAAACAAAAGAATTCAATTAACTTATTTGAAAAATCAACATCTAAAACGAGCTAAATTGTTCAACTGAGGTTTTGCGCAAGTTTTTTTTTTATCTATTTAACTGTTAAATACAACTAATATATATCTAAAACATAGTATTAGAAATATAAAAATTATGCATGAATTGAATAAGATCTTGCATCAAAGTTTTAATGTCTGATGTTACAAGCTGCTACTTATAATCTGGTGCAGCTTATATTTGACTTGTTTTTTTGTTTTTTTTTGCTCAAATTTTGCTGGTGCAGCTTACAGTTGAAAAATATGGTCATTTTAAATTATATACATTGTTGTAACATTTTGCACAGGACTTTTTTTTCTTTTAGTAAAACATGCCTTCTTTAAATAAACATACGAGTTTATTACTTCCGCTGAAATCGATTCAAATCATAATCGTCCAGAATGACAACAAAAAAAAGGAAAACTGATTTTTTTGCCATACTGCCCTACTCTATGCCTTATATGCAAGATGACACTTTCTTTTTTTTTCTCCCTGCCTCATTTACATGGATAACGTGACACAATTGTGGCATGCGATACTATTCTTATCAACAGCAAAGGATCATTAGCAGGAAATGGCCTGAGATGGAACCACACCCCGCAAAAGTAAGTCATTTTAGTGGAGCATATGTTGTGAAATGCGGGGGTAAAAATGTGTTTTAGGCATATACATTTCTATATTTACAAAGATAATGTGACACAATATCAATGATGTCACCTCGAGTTACTTTTTGTCTTTCGGGGAAGCTGACCCACAAAAGCGAGCCGCATGTCCCTTTCAGCCCCCGGGGCCGAGCTGGCGAGCGTCTCGTGAAGACAGAGGGACGTGCGCGGGATGTCAACACTCACGGTGATGTAGGAACTGGTGAAGCGAGCCCAGCTGAAAAGGTCAACGAGCCTGTAGAGGCTGGCCAGTTTGCAGCGGCCGGACTTTTCGCCTTTGGCCAAGGACGGCGACTCCGCCGCGTACAAGTCATTGATGGGAGACACCGTCCCCAAGCCTGCAGCGGGACAACACATCACCCGGTAAAGACGTTTGCATTGAAGCGCAATTTTGCACATAACAAGGATGTTTACAGGCTTTGCCTTCACCGCTGATAAAGTTAAAGCCTCCCTCGGGGAGCATGTGAACCTTAAAAAAGGCTTTCGGAAAACTCCCACTGAGGATATTTTGGAAGGCGCGGCCATATAAGGACATTTAACGACGCCATTTCTTACAGGCACTTAAGCTTTTTAAAAGGGCATAGCTCGGTTTGACTTCACAGCCTTTTTCTCCAACATTAACGCCTTTAACTTCAAGACAAACAAGGTGATCTCAGCTGGAAGACGCCTACATTTAAACATGAGGCCCGCAGGCCCCCCCGAAAAAGTTTGGGGAGTGTGACTGGGAAAACAGATATCTCCATTACAAAAAAAAGCAAAGTTTCCAGAAAACATCCCGCATTGTGGAAGTGTATTTGAACTTCAAAACGTTGCTTCGACCCCGGCTCTTGGATTTGTAACCGCGCCTGTGTGTATTTTGGATGGACGGCTATATTGAAAACAGTGTCAGATGGAGTCGCTCTCTTGAGGAACGTTAAAAGGATTAGTCTTCTTCTGGGCCTTTGAGTGCAAATCAAGTAAAACACATCTGATGTGCTTGTGCTGTAGGAGGAGCACCAGATGAACGTTAGCTGCTCTCGGGACCGCAGTAATACTTTTTCAAATAAAAACCTTTGATACGAAGAAGCTCCTAAATTCAATCATGATAACTGATGTTACTGAGAGACTAGCAAATGAATTGAGCCGAAAATAAAAAGCAAAAACAATTGAACTCCCTTAACCGTGGTCATAAAAAATGTTATTTCGCCAACTGATATTTTATTTTTTATCTTTCTGTCTCTTAGCGTGCTACAGTAGACAATTGACCCATGTGAGGCGTTTTGTCCGATCCTTCAAATCTTTACATCAAAGGCATTTCACAACATAGGTTAAGCATTGAAAGAAGACACCAGGGAGCTGAAATTTCACCCAGATGGTGACGACATGTCAAAGTTCATTCTGGCACCACCAAAGATAAAGGATAAGGTTATGGTATGGATTTATGTGTAGTAAATAACGAAATCAGTGCCACTCTTAACTGTAAATGGTTATTGTACATGAAGTAGGGCTGCACGACTATGGCCAAAATAATAATCACGATTATTTTAGTCAAGCAGTAAATAAAGGCTTTTTTTAAGGCTTGACACTTAAAAAATAAATAAATAAATAATAATGAAAACATTCATTAAGCACATTATTTACATCAAAGCAAATTTGGATAAAATTGGTCAGTTCAAGCCAAATTTATCCTTTTTTTTTGCCAATCAAATATATTAGGAATCAGGTGAGAAACTCAACACCATTTCACATTTTAAATAATATATTAGGGTGAGAAAAGCAGAGGATTTTCTCATGCACACATGTGGGAAACATTGCCCCCTGGTGGTAGGGCGAACAAGTGCTTGATTCCACACATAGTGTCATATTTTTAAATGTTAATATCGCCGAGGATCAACTTAATTAACTGTAGCAGTCAATATCATTGAAATTTGATTAATTGTGCAGCCCTAACAAAGTTAAAATAACTGGCAAATTTTGGGATTTGGACGACTATAATCTGCCAATTTAATCTTAGCCGGGCTCTACTTTTAGTGTGTGTTTCTATATTAATATGTTGGTGTTTCCATAGCTTTGACTGGTCCTGTATCTGCGAAGCTCAGGACCAATACACCGACCCACGGACCAGTGGTTATCGTCACGTCCAAAAAATGGATGGTTTATTTTTTATAGTGGTCCTTTGTATACATGCTGATATTCAGACTTCTCCCGCAATAAAAGTCAATAAAAAAGATGGCCTGCGATTGCCCCATCCATAATTTGAGCTAATATAATTAGCATCCCAAACTGCCGCCATTCACTGGCTTAATGGACACGTTGACAATGGCCTTCCACAACGTTTCTGCTGTTTCAGGCTGACAAGAATGAGTAGATTCACAAGCACTCACTGATAGGTGACGTCAAAGGCCCGGCCCCGCCCACCGTGCTTGCCATGACCAGGTCGGCGAACTGCCTGAGGGCCAGGAGACCTGCGGGGTTGTTGCCCTTGGTCATCTGGTCCTGAATCAGACCTTCAAGCTCATCTTTGAACACCTGCAACACAAAGAAGAGTTATTACACTCTTGGAGCTTGGTAATCCCCACATCTCATTTTGGCACGTTTCTTATTATAAGTCGCAAATCTGGAGGGTGAAAAAAAAATCTCCTTGTGCGAGCACCACAGGGGGTGGTGGTGCAGTTATTTAAGCCTGACTTTTACTTTCTGCGACTCTCCGGGCCGCGCTGTGTTTGTCAGCCCAAGCTGCATTCTGCTTCATGCGAGCGGCGTAACCATGGCGATGAAATAAGTTCCACTTGTTAGGGGCCGTTACGCAATGGCAGAGGAGTGTGGGCTCGACTTATTTCTATGCACCGCGCTGGCATGTGTTCACTGCGCCTCCTTGAACTGAGCTGCCGGGCTTCTTCTCGAGCTTACGTCCCAATGCAACGTTTAACGGGGTTGAAATGATTCCTGTGATGCGTTTTTATCATAGGCTCTCTGCACACCAAGCCGACGATGAGCCGTCGTGGCGCCCTGCAGCGTCGGACTATTATTTAGGCAGATCGGCTCAGAAAAAAAATAAATAAATCACCAAAAACACTGCAGCGGGGCCAACTGAGTAGATTTGTTTGATGTAGTACTCCTCCGTGCCATAGGCGGCGATAGTCACTGTTCCTACCGCATTGTTTACATTTTGCGCAATGCATCATGTGGAAGGCCTGATGTCACGTCCGTAGCTTTATTTATACGCAAAATAAGCAGACTGCTTTCAAGGTAGCCATTACGCAGGGCCGCAAAACAAAAGAAATGATGCTGTTTACGATAAATTTGCCCATTATAAAGGTTTCAACTTTTGTGCCGATTGTTTTTTTTTTTTTCTGTGCTCATCACTTCAGGTTCTCATCTTGCCTTGCGCACTAATTTGTGAGCTAAACACCCAGTCAGAATGAAGATTTTTCGACGAACGCCGACATTCCGACGATGTTTCGCCACACCGGGCTAACGGCGCAGACACCCCGATTGGGTACCCCAATGTGGCCCAACAGAATTTTTAAAAATGTGTGAAAAAAAAGTGGGCCAGCTATGATCACCAGAAATTATCTACAACTGCAATAAACATCAGTCGAATCCCATGTCTATATTCAGAAAGAAAACAAAAGAAAACAATGGTAAGATATGTATTTATAAAGCAGTTACTTGGAAATCATTCATGTTAATGTTCACACTTCGTACACTAACTCCTACACATATAAACAACAAATTAATTAACAGAAAATATCATTTTCAATATGTGACGTGGGCCACTTAAAATGGACGGCGGGCCTCAAATTGGCCCCCGGGCCATAGTTTGGATATCATGATCTAATGTCATAACCAGATTGTTTGCAGACTACATACTGGACTCTGCAGGATGTGGGTGACCCTCTTCTTCTGCTCCATCATGTTGAAGTCCTGCCTGAGGTCCGGGGATAGGGCCCGGCCGCGGAGGCCGTCCCGGTCGCTCTCGCAGAGGCGTTCCTTGGAGTCATTGCTTGACAGGGACAGGGTCAGCGAGCCCGCCAACTGCCTCACCTCCACCAGACTCATCCTCCAGCAGAGCCTCTTCAGCGACCGCCTGCCTCCTACGCTTCCTCTTCAATCTGACAAAGGTACCCCAAAAAAAAAAGATACAGCAGCTTTTTCACAGTCACGCTGTCAAGGCAACAGAATAATGGTGACTCATGTAATAACTGGAATTTAGATCAGCAATTCCCAAACACATTATTGTGCCGACGGATTATCAGGCGGCCTGTGAGAAATGATCTAGTTTCGATTGAAAGAAGACCCCAGGGAGCTGAAATTTCACCCAGATGGGGAAAACATCTCAAAGTTCAGCATGGCACGACCACTTAGATATCGCAATTTGCAGGAGTGTGCCATCCATTGGACAAAATACTGCAGGAAAAATGTGAAAAAAATGACCCAAAAATTATGAAAATAGGTTTATTGAAATTGAATAATCGTGATTTCAATATTGACGAGAATAATCATGATTATTATTTCGGCCATAATAGTGCTGCCACGCAATATCCACAGTCGGTATCAGAATCGGTATCGGGGCCAAAAAATGGTATCTAACAACACTAGTGATAACCACTTCCTCACCTTATTATTTATTTACCACAAATGATGTATTTGTTTAACTATCTTTATCAGCTACGTATATTGACAGACAGAGATGGCAGAAAGTACATTTTTGTTTGGTAAAGTGCCTTTTTGGGGGGGTTTTCTTATTGTCTCTTCCTTGATCAAAAAAAAAAACAGCAGCACAAAATGGAAATGCTCATCATACTTTCCCTTGGATTTCTCAACACTCTCCATCACTTTTTTTTTCCCTGAATGACTAAAGAGTGGGAGGAAAAGCACTCAGCATTCTTAAGCCAAGAGTCGTTAACAGTCAACAAAAGACGGCGTTTTTTTTCTTCTTCTTCTTTTGTAAAAGGAGCTACTTTGAATTGCAGTTAGCACCTTTGGGGCTACCTGGATGTGGGGGTGGAGGGATACACACTAATAGACACATCACAACCACGACTATTCTTTGCACGTTAAGTAGTTCTCTCAAACAAATTAAACTCTTGCGTAGCTTTATCGACAATATGAGTCGAAAAAAACTCAACTCGATCATTTTTATGAGTAGAATCACGATAATAGGTTATCGGGAGGGGAAAAAAAGCAAGAAGCTAAGCCATCGCGAGAACACGTCCAAAAGTTACCTCAAAAGTTCTCCGGGCGACGTGAAGTCCAATTGTTTCCCTCCTAAAAAGAAGATTCGCCAAAAAAAAGCGAGATAAAAGTAAGCCAAGTGGATATTAGTCCTGTTGGAGATGTATTACGCACATGTTATCCAGAAGGAGGCGAGTGGCGAGCCGTGTGTAGCGGAGAGACAGAGGGGGAGGGGCAGGGGAGGGGAGGGTGGGTGAGGAGGATGTGGGTGGGTGTGTGAGTAGGGGAAAAAAGGAAAAGTGACCACGTGACCTGACTTCATCCACCCACGAGGCCTCCTCGGAAACCAGCAAACAATGGCGGCCACGCCGCGACCGAACGAGCGGTCCAAACCTCAATGACCACAAGCCAGGTACTAACTAAATCCATCCCCGAGTTCTTGTGGTTTTATGCGTTTTCACCAACACTTCTTCCCTCCATCTGCCCGTGTGATTCATTGACTCCCGCCTCTTCATATGCAGAGCGAATGCTGTCACTGACTTGCGAGCAGAAAAAAGTGGATACGTTCTTAAGTAGAAGCACAGACGCGTTTACAGTGGCGTGAAATAGAATGTAACATTTGGAATTCTTTACATCTCTCCACAAAATTAGCATTGCACATCACACATGAAAAAAACAGTGCTTTTCAATTATTTTTTTTGCAAAGCTCGCCCCATGAAAGAGAAAACATTTCACACTGTGATCATTATCCATGAAATTCTTATAAGTAGACATCAAATTGTATCCTTTTTAACATTATCAAAAGAAAAAAACAAACAATATAAATCCACTTCCAGCAGAAGTTACCTTTGATTTTTGCAGTGTTTATGCAGGTTACAGGTTATTCTGAAATTGAAAAAAGGTTCAAGTGCATCGAAGTGCCTGAAATTTAAAAAAAGGTGTCAATCTTTTTTCAAGTTTTTCATTAAAAATGAATACATTAAGTGATGATAAATCAATTCAAAAACTTGCCAATAAATGTGTTTTTAACGAACAACAGTATGTTTTGAATATAATCGTAGGTCTAATGATTAAATAATATTACATGGGGGGTGGCACTCCTCCGGAGGTCGCCATGTCTGTTATAGCTAAAGACAGCAGGAGGAGAAGTGTGTAATGCTGTGTTTACCGTAATGCCCCTAAAGCTCTCACGGGCGCATGTGAAAACTTACTTATACGCCCTTTAAATGTTCTTGGACAACTGAACTGAAAAAATAAATAAATAAATGTAAATTGATCTAGAACATTAACTCAGATTACCAATATCTTAAACGTTTTAACTTGATGAAAGAGGTGCAAAACATCGTGCAGATTTTTGTTTTCTAAATCACATTAATCACTAATTAATGCGTTTGATTTAAAGATCTTTGTAAAGGATTAAATACCACAGAAGGGTTAAATACATTTATTTTTGATACCGGTGCTGGTATCGGAAATTTTCCTGATACGACATTCAGCCTTGTGCATATTGTCTGATCTTTCCATCGAAGGCATTTCTTATTAAAGGGAAATTTCACATTAAAGCAGCTGAAATTTCACCCAAATGGTGAAAGCGTTTCAAATTTAAACATTGCTCGACCACTTAGTTAACAATTTACCAGGAGTGTAGCATCCCTTCGCTAAAACACTGCGAAAACGATGTGGAAGAAAATGACTCAAATTTATTTATTTTTTTAAATCCATTGAGTGATTGGAGAGACAAGGAATGAAGGAAGTCAAAAACTGTCATTATTTACTTTTATCCTTACCCTTTTTATTTACTCCAAGACCTCCTGTAGGGATCACCTGACACCTAGCAAACACCGTTTGACAAACAAAAACAAGTCGCTCGGAAATAATCGTTCATCTCCAGTGAAAGTCATCGTTAATTACGTTCCTTCCTTGTTAACAAGCGCGGCGTGCACTCTTGTGATGTTTAAAGCAGGCTTTTAATATGACATGATTGAAAAAAAATCATCGTGTCTCTCAAAGCGGATAACCAAGCATGAATAATTCATATTGTTGAGGTGTAATCAGCCAACGTAACGAGCAAACATCATTCAGTAAAAGCGCGCTATTTAATCAAATCTGCTTACTTGGAACTCTTTTAGTTTAAGTGAGAATTTTTTGTGGGGATAATGGGGGGAAATTTGAACAGTGGTGCCATTTTTTTTTTTCTCACCGTAGACTAGTCAATGCTTGATAATTTTATCGTGGGTCGGGGAGAATTGGTGTCTCTTGCAAAACCAATTGAAGAGAGTCCGGGTTTCAAAATAAAAGATTTTTCCAAATAAAATAAAAAATCAGACTCAGATAATACAAAAAACGGAAATACAGTGGTACCTCTTATTACAAAATTAAATCGTTCTGGAGGAGATTTCAAAACGTGCATTTTTCGTAAGTCAAGTAGATTTTTTTTACGTTAAATAGCCTAATCGGTTCTAAACCCCAAAAATGCTTCTAAACAAATGAATCATTTTAGTAAGAACAAGAAACAACAAATAACAAGTAAAAAATAAGAACAAATAATAATAATTGTAGCAATTGACAATATGAATGCAATTCATTTGTTTGCCGTGAGTGCAGTTTTATTTGTATCTTTTTATTTTACATTTCCAGTGCTCTAGGCATCATTTACAAGTCCAGAGGAGAGGTAATGATGATTTTTGGGAAATTTTGACCATATAAGTTTACTGAAATTTAGTTTGGGGTCATGCAAAGTGCTTCCTGTGTGATGTCATTCAGCCTACTCGCTTAAGTGCTAACAACATGCTAACGACGCTAATGTCAGACGCGGCAGCCCAAAGTGGTATGCGTGTGTTTTTATGTGAATATGTACTGTACAATGTTACGCATATTTATTGTCATTTTTATATTTCTTGTGCAAGACCGCTGTAAACATTGGTGGAAAGAACTAGTGTCTCTACTTTGTGGACAAGCTGGCATAAAAATAAAATATAAAAACTCATCAAAACTGAAAGAAATAGACATCGTGGGTTGTGATGATGTGTTACATTATAGCGCGGGTTAACAATTTGTAACTTCCTTATCCTGAATTTTCTTTCGTTACTAGAGCACTATTTTTCTGAAGAGGTGTTTCATAACCTGAATTTTTTTGTAACAAGAACGGAATTATGTTGGCGCGTCCCGGTTCCAGTTGATCCACGGACCGGTCCAGGGCCGCGGACCGCTGTTTGGGAACCCCTGAATTAGCGGCCTCTCTCTTCCTTACAGACCCTCCTCAGGTTATTATTTTTTTTTTTTCCGCTTTACTGGTCAGCCCCTGCGGGGATGATTTTTTTCCTTAAATATTCAAAAGCGGCGCAAATGAATGCAACACTGAGAACTTTCTCAGCACCATTATCCCTGCCAGCCCGCACAGAATTAATCACTCACAATCGCGCTTCGGGGGGGTGAGATTTGGGGGAGTAAAAGATCGAAGGATTGTGTCACCGACTGACGATTCCAGGAAACTGAGTGCAGTCTGCTGGGTGGGTGCAGCAGATACAATGACATATGGCTTGACGTAATGAAAAGCAGAGCTCGCTCGCGACCCCTCAAACCTCACATTACCCCCCTCCGCCCCCCCGACCGAGTTCCCGCCCTGCACGTTCTTGCTGACTATTTGAAGTTTTCAGCGTTCTGCGTCGGAGGCATCGATCGCACGTCAGGCGTTATTAGTCGACGTTTCTTTCTTACAGATTAGCAGCGAAATCGGATATCGACGCCCGAGACTTGTCACAAAACTAGCGCTGGAAATAACCTCCAAATAAAGACAAGTAAACGCTAAAGGCCCGTTCAATCACGCCTCCATTATCTATGCTGTTGATCCAGGGCAGGGTCAGTCCACCCAAGGTACTCCCCGGACAGATAAGATCTATTTGTGCAGTAAATGAGATTTTGCACTCGCGGCTGAAGAAAATCCATGTTTGCTGTCATGAAACGGACCGCGTTATAAGCTTTCGTCTTCTTCTTCTTCAATCAATTTACTGTAGACCCATTTGAATACTGGCTGTTTTCATGCAGTTTTCGTAACTCGTTCAATCAGAAAGACACATTTTTACTTTTCTTTTTCCATTCAGTGCCAGGTACCTATTTTATTTTTCTTTTATTTATGTATTTGGTTAAATATGGGTGTAAAAAATGATATGTTCAGTAGGTTATTCAATTTCCTTTTTGTAAAAAGTCAAATTCTCCCGCATGCTAGGATGGTTCGACCCAACTTGTCACGTGCCACCTCTCGTTACCTGTCAAGTTAATGATGTATTTTTGTCAACACATCTCGACCATGATCCCAAAAGAAAACACTTTTAAGTTGAATATTTTCCTGTGGAAAGATATTTATAGTTTTTTCTTTGTGAGAAAAGGTCTGACACTGTCGATTATTTTTTGTGGGACAAATATTTATTAATAATCAAGTCCATGATTAATATTTGTGAAGAGATTTCCACTGTAATCTCAATACAGGAGGCTTTATGTTGAATATTTTTCAGTAGACATTTATAATATAAATATATATTTTTAGAACATTTACAAAGCTTTATATTGATAATATTTTGTGGAAAAATATTTAATAAAAATTAAGTTATTTCTTTTTGACAACATTATTCTTCTATTTTCTTCTATTTTCGGGTACAAATTGTTTTAGTGGTACAGAACCCATAATTGTTTTTTTTTTTTTTTAACCCAACTTTACCAGTTTTCTAAAGCAATAACTGAATTCAAACTGCAACGAACAATTAGTTGAATTTTCGATTAATCTGCCCATTGTTCTGATGCTTAATAGATTAATCAGATTAAAAAAAAAACATATTAACTAATACTTTTTTTTTCATTACTGGTTTCACCTATAACATCAGAAAACAGGCTAAAATATTATTTTTTTCCAAAGTAAAAGCTAATGATTGTCGATAACTTATTTTGATTTACAAGAAATGATCATCAGCCTGCTTTCATGGCTTATTAAACGAACCACAAAATATTTACTGCTGACAGGCTGAAATTTTGAGAATTTCCTCAGGTTTATGTGCCTCAATCATTAATGGATTACAGTAATAATTGTCGATTTGTTTTATTAGTAATTATTCATCAGTTATATGATAAATTATTGTACCTCTAAACAAAATCTTGATTATCTTTTTTTCCGCACTATTTGAGATAATGTCCCGTTTTTTTTTTTTTTTAATAAAGGGATGAAAATTCAGATATTCATCGATTTAATCAACAAAAGGATCGAGTGATTATTCGCTTATTGAAATAATTATATGAAATACCTTATGGAAGACTTCATGTGTGTTTTTTTTTTTTTTGCATACAGGGTGAAGCAGCATTTTGCTGTTACGCCGCACGTAAACCGAATAAGCAGCTTGTTGATGACATCATCGTGTTCAAAATTCCAAGGTATCCTGCCAGTTATACAGATCCCTCCCGTAATTCAAAACATCATCGCGATCGATCAGAAGACGGCTTTGAAGCAATTTATTTGAAGCCAAACTATTGGGGTCAGATTTAAAAAGTCTTAACAATCTAAACGAGATGTTGTGTTGTGTTGTTGTATGTGCGATAAAATAGAAATAAGAAAAGCGGCTTGAGTTGGCGGCCCCTCAACATTAAATTTCATATCTGATAGAGTGTTAAGGTAAGGGGCCCGGGGGGGTTTAGACAGCCCCCGAGCTTTCAAAACAGAGGGGCCTTTCATGAAGGAAAAAAAGCCCCGAGTCAACGGGACGAGCGCAGAGATGTATCATGACGAGGTTGCACTCTCGTCTTAAAGAAGACGTCAAATGTCACGGAGGTTCCAGTTAATGCTTTGCGATGGCTGCAAAATAAGCGTTGCGTGTCTTCGTAAACGCAGCCAAAAGCGCTTTATCCTTGCGATGATTCATTTGCCGCAAAACAGAGGAGCTTTGTCTAACATCTCCATCAGCTGGGTTGTCACGGCAACCGAGGCTAACGCGCTCATGTTTGAAGCCAAGTGGGTTGCTGCTGTCAGTGCGTAAGTGAAAAGACAAGATGGCAGCTTGTGCATCCTTTGCAGGCAACTTCAGCGTAAAGATGCGTTAGAAATTATGTTTTTTTTTTATGTTGATTGCGTTTTAAAGATGGATGAACTTTAAAGTCGTTTTTCTCAAAACTAGAGATTTCAACTAGGCAACATTCGTTAATATTTGAACTCCGTGTATTATAAATAATCGGGAAGTAAATTAAGTGTATTAATTATATATCTCGATTTTGTGGACCCCCGCCATACAAAATTAATTCGTTCCAGATTTGGGATCGTAAGGCGGAATCGTCGTATGGCGGGCAATACAAACCGATGGTAATTAGCTAATGCATGTAAAACCCCAGGTAAAAACCTCGAAATGAATATATACATATTCAAATTTAGTCAAAACTAGTATAGTAAGTGCTATTTATATAATATATACATGTATATAATTAAATAACATCATAAATAAAAAATACGTAAAGAAAAAATGAAATTTGATTTACCGACGTGATTTGAGCTAGTTACTGCCATATTCCCTAGTGAGGCTAGCCTAGCCTTGCCTTTTTCGTATTTAGTATTTCTTCTTACTTCTCCCTTTAACATCACTAACAGTCATGTGACCCATGACTAACCAATTAAAGTTGGAGTTAAGCACTAAAATTCGCAATAAATACAATATCCTAAGCGCTCACACGAGAACAAAACTTTAACGTGCCGCCATTTTGAAACCCGACCAATAGCAGACCAGCATCTTAGTGACGTGTTGCAGCGCAGGCAGTTTGCGTGAACAGGAAATGCGAGCAATTGCCTCAAAACGCCTGAAGAGGGAGGCAAAACGTCATCACAGCCAACCCCACAGGTCATGACAGTTCTTGATGCCGTAAAGTGGGAAAAATGCTGTAAAGAGGGGGCAAAAACACTTAGTATTCCACTTCGTAACGTGAAAAAAAAACTTCTTGAAATTCTCCTCGCCCTGATGTTTTTTTTTTCAACCTTGATTCTCAGCAGCAAAAAATATTGTGATCACCACCTATTTCCGATCACACTGGACATCCTTGGTAAAAAGTTAAAATAATTGGCATCTGTTCAGGCAATGTTTGAAGGCTTGAGTTAAATGCTCCCACGTATTGTTTATGAATTAGCGTGAAGCTAGATGCTAAAGTAGCTACGTTTTCTGCGCCTCCCCTAATGGGTTCTGTATGGAAATCCAGTTGGCTGACATCAAGTAAGCCTTCCGGCTAATGTATGCTAAACGTCAAACTTGTTCATCATTTTGAGCGATTTTCTGCGCTACTCATCCACCACGCCAGCTGCCTGGTAACATCTGGACAAGATCACGCAGAGCTCATTTCACCTTTGAGAATGACTCGCTGGGTGTTTTGCTAGTCGGAGGATGAAACTGATGTAAACACACACAGCTGGGTGCGCCATTTAAAAAAAACAAAAAAAACAGTAAAAGTCGCAAGGCGCCCTTCGTTGCTTTCGAGGATTATTCTAATTGTAAGTGGCGCATCAGCGTGAAGCCCAACTCAAAGCCCGCGCGGAAACCTTGCCGGGAAAGTTGGATAAAGTTGCAAAAGTTTTCCCGTCAACGTATTTTTTTTTTTATTTTTCGGGGCTACAAAACAATGCTACTGTTTTGACAAGCTCCCACTGAAGATGTCTGTGCGCGACGCGCGTTCTAAAAATGTACGCTGGCACGGCGGGGGTGTGCGGCAGCTACAGAGGCCACTTTGAACCTGGAACAATTTACATTGTTACACTTGGATCCGTGCCTTTTCGGGCCCGCAAGTACACATGCGCCTAATCAGACGCACACTTTGCAGCGGTGTGGAAAAGAGACAGGCTTTGTTTATTTAAGAAAGGGAGTTGGCTGCAGTCTCAGCTGCGGTTGTGTTTGGATGGCCTCCACGCTGTGGAGATCCAGCTGTGAAGATGTGTGTGCGGGTGTGTGTGTGTGCGGTTCGCTCTAATTACGTTTTACATGTCTGGCTAACCAAAGCGCGCCTCGCTATGTATGTTCACACTTCCTCCTTTGCTTTTGCGACTTAAAAGCTGACATTAGCAACGCCGCTGTAATTTGAAGCCGTTCGTCATAAAATTCATTAAGCAGGGGAGGCCATGATTGGATAGTGATAAAATTTCATCTAACGGCAAATGAGTCATTTGAAAAGTCACCGTTTGGAGTACAAACTGGGCTTTGGCCGATCTCATAAATATTCTGACGGTGTGATAAATATAAGCAAAAATATGACGGTGTTTAAAATGACCGCTCATTTTTTTTCCCCATCAACCCCGATATGTTTTATTTTGGAACGAAAATTTGAATATTTGGTACATTGAGATGTGTAGCATGTTTAATGTGAATGAAAGAGAGTATGTGTAATTTTTCGCATGCGCCTGTGGAAGTTTTAGGGGCATTACGGTAAATGCAGCAATACACACTTCTTCTCCTACTCTGGAGGAGTGCCACCCCCCATGTAAAATCATTTAATGATAACTAGAGCTAAGATTATATTTAAAACATACTGTTGATCGTTAAGAACACATTTATTTGCAAGTTTTTGAAATTTATGATCATTTATTCATTTTAAATGAAAAACGGTTTAAATCACAGGTGTCAAACTCAAGGCCCGGGGGCCAGATCCGGCCCGCCACATCATTTCACGTGGCCCGCGAAATGCCCATTCCAATTTAAGTTTCTGGTCAAAATATCACATTTGTAAGTCAATTTGAATTTTTTTGGGGGGAAAAGCAAGCGCTTTTTACCCTCACCCTCTTTCTGATTACAAAACTTGTTGGAAGTGTGAGAAATACACCCAAAATGTATTTTATCACGGTCATCCCGGCCCCCTGACAATAACTGTAACTGCAACGTGGCCCTCGATAAGAACGAGTTTGACACCCCTGGAAATCTTACACACTGTCCCTTTAACGAATGAAATGAAATGAATGTTTTTTAATTGTTCTTAGTTTGTCACGGTGCCTTGTCACTGGTAAGCTTTTTTTTTTTTTTTTTTAAAGACAAATACCGCCTCTTTATCCTTCAGGCATTAAGGTTTAAGAAAAAAAAAGAAAGAAAAAAAAAACAGTGATTGCCATCCATTTTCGAAGAGGTGATTTTTTTTCATCATCTCTGCAAGCACTATTGATACCGTATCACAAGTCCTATAATCAAACTGCATCGTGGTAATTTTTTTCGTCATCTCTTCAAGCACTATTGATACCGTATCCCAAGTCCTATTATCGAACTGCATCGCGTTTCCACGAATGCCTACTGTGAGTTTGGACTTAGAAAAAACTCCTCTTAAGCACCATGACTTGATTTTGATCGATAAACTTTCGCCCGTCTTCCAGAAGTTGCGAAATAAATTCTATTTTTTTAGACACACAATGTTGTTAGACAAGGGGCCGACCCTTGTCTAATACAAAGCCACCAGCGAGAGTCTTTCGCAATGTTCAGGTCTTGGCCTGTGATTATTTTTTTTTTTCTCTCTTTCTCTCTCACTGTAATAGCTCACATCGCCAAGCATACACATTAGGAAATCCCACATCGAAAGTCAACAAATGTGTGTTTGGGGTAATGTTTTTGCTGGGTGACATTAATAGAAAACAGCTGTCGGGAGGCCTCAGCAGCTGGAATGGCAGCTGCAAAAAAAAAAAAAAAAAAAAAAAAGCAGACAAGCAATGGAGACGTGCTATAATGTTGCCGAGCGCATATATGCTTTCAACATAAACATAAGATGCAATATGTATCCAAGAGTCACGAAAAAAGCTTTGAAAGTAACAAAAGATTGTAGATCTTGGCAAAGAAATGATGAGATTTGTAAAGAAACCATCAAAATAAGTTGTTGAATAATAATAAAGTTAACAATAGTTTCCTTCCCGTTGTGCTGCCATTGCATAAAATTGCTCTTTTATTATTATTATGACATCGCTTGAGCTCAGTAAGAAAAACATCAAATTTTAATGAGAATGTAGATGCAATCTACAACGGGCATTACTTTTTATCATTTGCTGTCTTCCTATTAAAAGGCCGATAATGTTAGAATGCAATTCAAATGCAAAATCTGTTTTATGCTACGTCAATTGTGCGTTTGCTTTTTTTTACTTTTGTGGAAAGCTACTGTACTCACAGCGTTGCTTTGATGCAATTAAATGTCTCCACATGAAATATTACCCAATCAAATTTTCCATCGATTATTTAATCGAATAATCTGATGAAAAAATAATTTGCATAAAAGTACCCTGAAAAATAATCAAAATGAAAAAAATATTAATTTGCTGTCATCATGAAATATTTTACAATCAAAATTTCCTTCGATTTGATCCATTATCAAATAATCTGATAAACTAAAAATATTTTGCATAAAAGTACACTGAATTAAGATAAAAAATATTAAATTGGTGCAATGCTACAGTAAATGAATTACTGTTGTTATTATTGTTGCAGACTTGTAGTTTGTTGTGTATATATATATATATATATATATATATATATATATATATATATATATATATATATATATATATATTAAAAAAAATTGTAATGAATGTTAAGTCAGTTATGTTTCACAGTTTATAGTTATAAGTTATATTTTGCATAGACAGTGAAAAAAAAAATCACCTCAGAACCGACAAATCCTCCCCTCTATTGTTGTACAAGTAGAAAAAAAAAAAAAAAAAAAAAATCGTATATATATATATATATATATATATATATATATATATATATATATATATATATATATATATATATATATATATATATATATATATATATACACAGAGACACACACCTGGAATTGAATGTATTTGAAAAAAATACGTAAAAATACGTATTTGGTGTTCAATGAGTTAAGTCAGTTATATTTCACATAAACAGTGAGAAAAATCACCTCAGATCCGACAAATTTTCCTCCCTATTGTTGTACCCTTAAAAAATATAAAATGGAAAAAAATAAATACACATGAATACCTTGAATGTCTAGGGGGAAAAAAAAAACGTAAAAACACATATTTGGTATCGAATGAGTCAGTTCCACATCACATAAAGATTTCAAATCTAGCGCACCCAAACTTTTCACGTGACGGGTAGACTCCCACGTTTCCCGGCGGTTTACAAGAATCTGTTTACGCGCTCACTTTGATGCGGGTCACGGGGCTCCCCCGATGAACGGCAATTGCGGCGCCGCCTGTCATGTTGGCGCGCTCCCTCAGCCCTTGCGTGACGGCGGCCGCCTTTTCTCACAGCCAGACAAGTCAACTTGTCAAAACCTCCAAACCGGAGAGTGCGTGGGATGAATCCGCCTCTCGTGAATTACGCGTGATTGAAAATAGTTTGGTAAATGTATTTATCGAGGATGCAAATGGGTTTGTGTGTTTATACGGGAGGGCGCAACGGAGCAGAATTTTGCGGCGGGCGAAGAGGGACAGCCTGCTCGCTATCGCCTCCCTCCCACGCGCTCTCCTGTGAGCAGAACAGGCTGTTCCGCCTCTCTCCTCAACCACCTGAACACTTCAAGCGTCTGCACAATGCGCGCCGTTGCCGTGACGATAAATGCGGGCAAACAGTCGCACCGCCGTCTTATTTATCGCTGTGTTTTTTTTGGTGAGGTTTACTGGACTTCTCTAAGATATCAGTCAAAAGTCGGTCATAGAGTAAATACATTTCCTCAATTGGAGATGGGTTTTTGAGGTCAGAAATTTGGGGTAAATTGCCATTTTTGTACGTTTATTATTTCAGGTTTATTTTTTTTTAAACAAAATATATAACAGCATTTTTGTCCAAATAATTATTTGCAATGCTAAATAAAGAAAAGTAAATAAAATAGAAACACACTTTTAGTGCGCTCGTATGTCACTACAGGCGTCACTGTATACGTCACTAAAATGCTGGTCTGCTATTGGTCGGCGTGGAAGGTGAATTCTAAGTTTTTTCGTCCTCTCTTTAAAGCATTTTTCCCGCTTTGCCGCTTCAAGAACTATCGTGACCTGTGGGGTTGGCTGTGTTTATGTTGTTTTGCCTCCCTCTTCAGGCGTTTTTAGTTAAACGGTCATAGAGTAAATACATTTCCTGAATTGGAGATGGGTTTTTGACGTCAGAAATTTGGGGTAAATTGCCATTTTTGTACGTTATGAAAACGGATTTATTTTTAAACAAAATATATAACAGCATTTTGTTCAAATAATAAACATTTACTATGGTAAATAAAGAAAAGTAAATAAAATAGAAACACACCTTTAGTGCGCTCGTATGTCACTACACGCGTCACTGTATACGTCACTAAAATGCTGGTCTGCTATTGGTCCGCATGGAAGGTGAATTCTAAGTTTTTTCCTCCCCTCTTTAAAGCATTTTTCCCGCTTTGCCGCTTCAAGAACTATCGTGACCTGTGGGGTTGGCTGTGTTTATGTTGTTTTGCCTCCCTCTTCAGGCGTTTTTTGGTAATTGCTCTTATTTCTGTTCACAAAAAACTGCCTGCGCTGCAACGCGGCACTAAGATGCTCGTCTGCTATTTGTCGGTGTCACTAAGATGCTGACATGCTAACAACTTGATGTTGTTGCGAGTGCTTACAATATCGTATTTATTGTGCAATTTACTGCTTAATTCCAACGTCGATTGGTTAGCCATGGGTCCCAAGATTGCTAGTGTTGTTAAAGGTAGAAATAAGAAGATGATTAGCATGCAAACAAAGCTGGAAATAATCAATAAATATGCAGAAGGCTAGGCTAGGCTACCTTCGCTAAGTTTATAGCCACCAATGTCACTCAAATGTAAATAAAATTTCCTTTTTCCTTTATATATTTTTTTATTCATGATGTTATTTAATTTTAAACATGTATATTGTATATAAGTAGCACTTACTATATTATTTTGTTAATAATTTTGCATATGTATATACGGTTTTGATGTTTTTACCCTTTTAGACACATTAGCTATTTACCATTGTTTTTTATTTTTCGCTATACAACGATTCCGCCATATGATCCCAACTCCGTAACGGATTAATTTTGTATGACAGGGGTCCACTGTATTTGACTTGTCACTATATATCACTAGCATCAAAGCATAAAAATGCTAATCTCTATAACTCACCGGCTGCCATTAACGGAAATAGATGTCAAAAGTCCGTTTTTACTAAAATGGCAATAAATTAGTGAAATATTCAACTTTTCTATACACATCGCTGGCATCGAAGAATAAAAATGTAATCACGGTAAGAAATGGACTGCTGTTTCATCTAAACCATTGACTTCATTTTCTGCCATTGACGGAAATAGACGTGAAAGATCCATTTTGGATCTTGGCGGTAAATGAGTTAAACGTTGTACTTGTTACTATATATCACTGGCATCGAAGGATAAAAAAGCATCACTTACAGTCAATAACCCACCGCCATTGACGGAAATAGACGTCAAAGGTCCATTTTTGCCGCGCTTACAGTAAATACCTACAAACACTCGCTTGGAAAGCAATCTCAAAATTTGGAACCTATGAGACTGACTCTCCTGCTTGTCAAGTTTAAATCTGCTTTTGGGAGGCCACTAATGAGTTAAATTTAGATACCTCCCCATCTCTCATCTGTTGTTGTTGACGTCTTTGCACAGCCTGATAAAACATTCATTTCCTGTGTGTTCCGCAGTCTCGGAAGCCACCACGCCCGTTGTTGGCGGACATCCTCTCTAAGCTCGATTCACCCGGTCAAGGTCAAAGGTAACAGTCACACGAGGACATTATTAAAATAAACACGTGAGAACCTCAGTCGGCTTCTTCCTCATGCACATCCTCACCGAGCGTGTTCCCAAAGTCGAGTTCACGTTCAGGGCCTGACCCGCATGTGTAACTTTTGCCGCACAATACTGCCATCTAGTGGCGGTACAAGCCGTCTCCATTGATCTCTTGTCAGACTGCTACAAAGGCTTCTGTGACTCTCTCTTGTTGATTTCATCTAGCAGAGGCAGCTATCTGGAGTGGAAACATGAAGAAAATAACGAGTTGTGTTGGGGGAAGTGTCTGCACTGGCTGGTAGCTCTGGGCCCCCCACACACGCGTTCGGACAAATCGTACTGATGGCTTGTCAGCGACTTGCTGCTGCTGGGACTTGTTAGGGGTGAGTCCAATTACAGGTACGACTTGGTCAGAGGTTTCATTCAAAGTATGATCCAAAAGATATTTTCATTTAATACCTGAAAAGATTGTCATGTTTTTTTTAATTTGACTTTTTATTAAACCATTTTGGCGTTGGATATTAGGGCTGTTGTTACAAATGATTATTCCCCAGATTAATCGGATTACATTTATTTATTGCAAGACTATTTTGTCTTCGTTTATTTGCCGATGAATAATTAAAAATACAAAAAAACCTAGCAATATCCCTCGACAGAAAAAAATGTTGTCGGATTTTGATTATTCCCACAAAAAGTAATCAGCTTGCTTTCGCAAAGGGTTCTAGAAATCATAATAATTACAGGTAAGGAGCTGAAATTAAAAGATTTGGACAACATGAAGTTAAAAACAATTATATGGTTAGTCAAATACTTACTTATTATTTTGGTAGCTATAAAACTTTAAATCTGCAAAAATATAGGCATATATATATATATATATATATATATATATATATATATATATATATATATATATATATATATATATATATATATATATATCGTGGCGCAGTGAATAGCACATCCGCCTCACAGTTCAAAGGTCAAATCCACCTGGCTCCAGCCTTCCTGGGTGGAGTTTGCATGTTCACCCCAAGCCCAAAAATAAACGGATCTATATATATATATATATATATATATATATATATATATATATATATATATATATATACACACACACACACACACACACAATACAATTGGTAGATACTGGGGTCAGGGAAAGTGCCTACTTTTTTGCAAATGTAAAGTTTTTCCTATCAGAAACTTGACAGGTTGAGGATTTGCGCTCGCAGCAAGTGTGCCTGTTTCAAATAGATTTGAAATTCCCCTTCTAGATGTAGTCCATTCATGAATTTAAATCCAAACACATTCTCAAAGTGGCGGGGATGGTTTTCGGGTCGCGGAGGAAAGTAGCGACACGATGACAAAAATTGCCTACGAGGTAGCATCCCGGTTAGGTTCGCTGATGGAACAGATGGGACAAAGATGAGATGGCAACTCCTCTGCGCTTTTTACCTGACGTTGACTTTAATTGAGATGCATAGTACATGAAATGCCCTTGAGATGCGGGAATTAAATTTGGGGCTTTTCTCGAGGCTTTCTGTAAATGTCAGAGGAACGGACTCAAAGTACTGCGCAACCTCAAAATTTGGAGTTTCAAGCAAACTTTGTATCAGAAATTGAATGTATTATTTATCATTTATTATTTATTCATAAGTTGGATCCAATAGCCAAAGTCCAAACCTCAGAACTGCGAGGCAGTTGAAATACAATGAAACACACTTTATTTCACTAAAATACAGTAAAAAAAGGTAAAAATGCAATGATGAGTGACAAAACGAAGGTAGTTGCGATATTATCTCCTTGGCAAAATTGATATTGTGTATTTCATAGAAATACACTGTATTTTACTGTATAATAATTATAAGTATAATAAGTGTATGTATTTCAGTGAAATACAGTGTGTATTTCAGTAAAATACAGTGTGTATTTCATAGAAATACACGGTACTGAAATACAGTGTGTATTTCACTGAAATACACTGTACTGAAATACAGTGTGTATTTCATAGAAATACACACTGTATTTCACTGTATAATAATTATAAGTATAATAAGTATATGTATTTCACTGAAATACTGTGTGTATTTCATAGAAATACACTGTACTGAAATACAGTGTGTATTTCATAGAAATACACACTGTATTTCACTGTAGTATAAGTATAAGTATATGTATTTCACTGAAATACAGTGTGTATTTCATAGAAATACACACTATATTTCAGTGAAATACAGTGTGTATTTCATAGAAATACACTGTATTTCACTGCATAATAACTTAGTATAATAAGTATATGTATTTCACTGAAATACAGTGTGTATTTCATAGAAATACACTGTACTGAAATACAGTGTGTATTTCATAGAAATACAGTGTATTTCCCTGTATGATAATTATAAGTATAATAAGTATATGTATTTCACTGAAATACAGTGTGTATTTCATAGAAATACACTGTACTGAAATACAGTGTGTATTTCATAGAAATACAGTGTATTTCACTGTATGATAATTATAAGTATAATAAGTATATGTATTTCACTAAAATACCGTGTTTATTTCATAGAAATACACTGTATTTCACTGTATAATAAGTACAAGTATAATAAGTATATGTATTTCACTGAAATGCATTGTGTATTTCATAGAAATGCTTCTTTCTACGAAATACACAATATCAATTTTGCTAAGGAGATAATATCGCAACTACCTTAGTTTTGTCACTCATTCCAGTTTTACTTTTTTTTATTGTCAGCTTGTTTCAGGGTGACATTTCTGTTTAAACATTTGAGACTAGAGTTAATAAAGGTTTTATGAGGATGACTTTTAGAGTCTGACGCGAATGAATGAAATTTAAATGATCCTTTTGTCCATTTATTTTCTATACTGATTATTCTGTTCAGGGTCACTTTTCGCTCGAGCCTTTCTTAGCTGAATTGCGGCTAAAGGCAAACATGGAAAGACAGGCGATCGCCGGGGCTCTCGACTGAGACCAATTTGGGCACCCGGGCACCCTAATTACTAGATGTTCTGCCTTAAAAGAAAAAAAAAAAAACGTTTATAGGAGCAGGGAAGGAAGGTACAGTATTTGTGACGCTATACTATTAAAGCATGGCTTGAATATATGTTTTTTCATTTATCCAACATATTTGTTCTTCCACATTTCAATGCCATTGTTAAATATTCTTGAGAAAAAGTTACTAGCTCTAACAAAGGATATACCGTATTTTCCGCGCTATAAGGCGCGCTTAAAAGTCATCAATTTTGTCCGAAACTGATAGTGCACATATACAGTGCATTAAAAACTCTTCATTTTGCGTGGACGAAAAATAAAACAACCTAATCGCTGTGTAAATTCTTCCATTATTACCTCTGCATTGAAGTGATGAATGTATTTTTATTTTTATTTTATTATTTATTTTTGTTATTACCATTTTAAAACACAAGAATTCTCATCCATGGCACTGACTGAGT
This sequence comes from Hippichthys cyanospilos, assembly GCF_059441005.1. Lineage (NCBI taxonomy): Eukaryota > Metazoa > Chordata > Actinopteri > Syngnathiformes > Syngnathidae > Hippichthys > Hippichthys cyanospilos. Next base: position 4,213,519 of record NC_142376.1, read on the forward strand.
TAAAGAAGCGAGCAGACTGAACCGCCGTCCGAGTTGTTGACACGCAAGAATATTATTAAAATGGAGAGGATCATGTAAAGGTTATGATGTAGCCATCTTACACACAATCATAAACTTACTGCAACACGAATGGTACGCAACTTCGGGTGTTTATTCGAGCACATTCAATGGAAAACTGGTCCGATATTCACTAACCGCTCAATCTGTGGGAAATCTGAAATACACTTGACAACAAGTACCGTATTTTCCGCACTATAAGGCGCACCGGATTATAAGGCTCACCCTCAATTAATGACATATTTTAAAACTTTTTCAGTCACTATATAGTGATACTCAAAGTAATAACAATAATAACTCAAATAATAAGTCTCAAAAGCATAATAACTCATAATGTCAATATGAGCAACCTTGTTCAACTGTCAACACATAAAAGAAACACGTAAAGCTGACTTTATCACTTCATTCCCCATCTACGGATCCCAATCTCAATATTGATCCGTATATAAGGCGCACCTGATTATAAGGCGCACCATCAGCTTTTTAAAAAATATAAGGCTTTTAGGTGTGCCTTATAGTGCGGAAATTACGGTACATAACTCACTGATATGAACGCATGAAAGAATGAACAATTCTGTAAAAGATGAGATTTATTCTGTTTTGCTATACTGTTTACATTGTTGCCAAAATGTTGGCGCGTCCTTTACGGTAACATAGAAAACACCAGAATTTGACCCTAAACTTAAGGCCGCGTCCTTTATTTAGGGAATTACCCTGGCTTTTTTGAAATGAGAAAAACGCGCGAGCGTCCCCTCAGAACACTTGGTGCTGAGTTAAGAGGCTCTTGTGAAAACGGAGGTATTCGTCAGTGACGGCGTAATGTGTAACATACAAGGCCACCCAAATAAAAGCCAAGTCTCCTTCAGATCTTTTTGCGAGCTTTTGGACTGGTGACAGCGGCTCGTCAGATGTAATGGCGTCAACGCTACGCGATCGTAAAGCGCGAAGAAGGCCTCGCATGCGCCCGCCGCGCCACCTCAAGGCGGATTACCTAATAGCCGCTGGCACAGATGGTGTAGGACAAATGAGCCGCCTCTTGTCAAGATGCCAGTCGCCGTTTTTCGTCTTTTTTTGGCACCGGCGCGAGCCGCGCGCCTCGGCGGGCGCTCCCGCGCGCCCAACCCGGGCCTGCTTGTAAATAAATCAGAGATTCTCCCTGGCGGCGCCTTTGCTCTTCTGTATTCCGAAGCCTTCGCGGCGCGCAGTTCCTGTGCGGTTCTGGCGGTGGCTTTTGGCGCCGGCGCCGCCGACTGACACATTTATATTGGATCCAAATGTTAATCAGTCTCCCTTTATTGAATCTCTCCATCGGCGCCGCTCGCCCCGGTGAAAGGAGAGTGGCGTCGCAAAATAAAGTCCAGCTGGATGAGGACAGGTGTGCTGGCGGCGCTCCTGCCGGCACAATGCAATTTACTCGAGCGCTTTTGGAAACTCCGAAAAGTGTCAAAGTGTGTCCGCGCTCTGTTAATCGCTAATTAGCGCCGAGGAAATCCAGTTAAAAGTTGCGAGACACACAGAGGCCGCATCCTTCGCTCCGTCTCTGATGTCGAAATCGGCGGGGTTCCGCTCGGAGGTGGAATTCGGAAGATTGTTGAAATCTTGCTTGGATTGCCAAAATGTTCAAAAACGTGATTGAAATAGCGCCGCGGCTAACGATTATTTCAATAATTGATTACAGTATTTTTTGCACTATAAGCCGCAACTTTTTTCTCACGATTTGAGCCCTGCGGTTTATTGTTCAGTGCAGCTTACCTGGATTGTTTTTTCTTCCCCCCGGCGGTAAAGCAAACGTGTGAATCTGGTGTCAATTTATGGAACAACTAAAAAAATTGAACGCAAAAGATGTGAATCAATGGCTGTGCTCAAAAAGACTTTTAACAATAAAGTATGAAAAATCTAAAAATGATGCATATATTGAATAAGATCTTGTATAAAAGTATGTCAAGTGTAAATTACATACATACATATATATATATATATATATATATATATATATATATATATATATATATATATATATATATATATATATATATATATAATAAAAAAAACTGTATACATGAATAAGCAATGTTTGTATTTAACTTCCATCTATGTTAGTACCAAACATGCCTCATGTTAAGTCTGTTGACGATAAGATCAATTAAAAATAGTTAAAAAAAAAACTTCCTTATACCAATATATATACCTTATACCAAATATCAACAAAAATGGTTTTGTTAGCTGAATTTTTACCGCTTTGTCTTGTCGTCTGAAAAATACGGTAATCCGTCGATTAATCAATGAACTGTGCTTCAGTTTCTGTCCACACGAAACGTGACTTTTTTTTTCAAATTGCCTGCAGTAAACCCAGCGTAGCGTGTTACTGTTGTGTTGGTGCAGTATTCTAACAAGCCGAGTGTGTGTCTGTTTTGTAAAAAATATGTTGAAACTGCTCTTTTTTTTAAACATTGGACATGTTACAAGACAAAAATAGACTTTATGTTAAATTTTTATCGGCGCAATGTATAATCTGATGTGATAGTCAGAAAAATACGGTAATATTTTTTATGGTTCATTTACTGGTTTAGTCAGTAACCAGTCGTGAAATTGGCAAAACTATAAGTCTTTGCTTTCTAAAATTAAAAAAAAATACAGATGTTTGTAAATGTTTTATTTTGACTCAACACTGCTAGCCTGCTTTCATAGAGTGCTAATGAAATCTGAGAGTATTTAATAGATATAGAGCGATATTTTTTTTTTCAAGGCTTCTCACGATTATAAGGAATCAAGGAAGGTCGACAACAGCTATTGGGTATTCATTTTCAGTTAAAGAAAAGACTTTTGCCTCAAAAAACAAACTATAATTCCTACTTTTGTTGAACTCCCTTTATCAAAACGCATTTATCAAAAACTTTTCGGGGTTTTTTATTTTACTTGATTTTTTTTTTTTTTTTTAATAACATCTTTTTCGTAATATTCTAACAAGTTAGTTCAGGGACAATCCTAGGACACCGACATGTCTTAAATTGTTAAATGAACATCTCAACAAGTAAATACCCCCCAATAAATTACCGTAGTAAAAAAATGAAATAATTGAAATGTCAATACAACAAACATAGTTTGTTGTAATTACATAAAAAAAACAAAAAGTGCAATGTTCCCTTGTCAACATAGTGTATTGAAAAGTGAAATACGTAGTTAAATATTTGCCAAGTTTAACACGGTTGTAAATTGATTCTTTATCAGCCATAGATTTAAAAAAAAGGCCATAATTATCAAAATGTTGAATATCGGTGCTGATAATCAGCGCAGATTTGCGACATTTTCACTTTTTAATCATTTATTAATACCACCTAATGAATTTGGCTGATTTTTGGCTGTTCTAGAACAATTTACTCGTGAAAATTCATCACACTACCTTAGAAGTAGTTGAAATCTTCACATTGCTAAACTTGATTCAAAACAGTGAGACCTTGCTGAGTGCTCCGGACAACTTCCCGTACACAGAACTTGGCTCCTTGACCATCTGGATACCCAAAGCGCATATTCCGAGATATTTCCCCAACAGCTATCTAAGGTTGCTCCGACACTTCTCTCATCCTTGACGGCACTAAGTTGAGGTCTCAAAGCCCACCTTTTCCTCTTCACAGTGATGTGTTTTCACACCACAATTCCCATTCCACTCTGAAGGGCCTCCATGTAATTGCTCCACATGGGGCACTCACATTTGTCTCCGCGCCGCACGGCGGCTCTATCAGTGGATTCGAAAGTTTCGGTATGTTTTTCACAACCGGCTAAGTGAGAATATGATGGCTTGAAACTTTAGATGACTGTCTGTTATCAATAAGAGAGACTAGAGACGAAGAACGCAAACTGGGTCAACATGGAGAAGAGTTTGCCTTGTCAGGCTAAATTATTCTGACCAGCGCTTGGTTTCCTCTGGCTTTATTCTTTCTTTCTAAAGCATGGGTTGATCTCCAACCTTTGCAACTCTGGAATATGCCTTCAAAAAGTTATCTCCTTAGTCAAGGATCTTCTCTTATTGACCCTTGGGACAACAAAGTGTTCCTCGCAGCTGTGCCATACAAGCAACATCAAATAGTCATTAAGTTTGCTCATTTTTGGGTCAATTTCTTCCATGTAATTTCCTTAGTATTTTAGCCAAAGGCTAACACCTTCCTGCTAGCATGATTACTACCATATCATTTGCACCATAAAGTGCACCTAAATGCTTTTAATTTTCTCAAAAGCTGACTTTTGCGCCTTATAAACGACGAGTTATCATTTTTGGGGTAGGAAAAAATAAAATAACTTAATCGCCATGTAAATTCTTCAATTTTTACCTCTGCATTACAATTATTTTTTTTACAACACCCTGGTTGAAATTTTGATATGCTATATATATCCTCCAATTTTGAATCAGTATATATGGGGAATAGGTGCAAAAACCACAAGTTTTTGTAAAATTAAAAATTAAAAAAATTGTATTTTAAGGTTTTTGGTTGCAATTTGATGAAAAAAATTGAGGTTTTAACCTCTTGATTCGTCTTGACATTGATCTAAACAATCTTTTAATATAATCAAGCGTTATTTTTTCTTCAGACTGTACTTTATACAAATCATCTTGATTTCTGATTGTCAAATAATAAAGTTTGACTGACTTATCTGTTTTGGCATTCCCTTTAGCGCAGCTCGATCTAATGGATGCATAACGCAACCCCAGCTCCTGCTGTAGCTTCTATTCTATGCGCCTTATAATGCGGTGCTCCCTATATTTGAAACCAGTTTTAAAATAGACTATTCATTAAATATACGCCTTATAATCGGGTGCGCCTTATAGTGCGGATAATACAGTAAGTGGTTTGCCATGAACATTGACAGGTTGTCACCATCTGGGTGAAATTTCAGCTCCCTGCTGTCTTCTTTCAACGCTTCCTCTTTGATGTGAAATGCCTTTGACATAAAGATCACTAGGATTAAACGAGATAACGTCAGGTCAGTCTTTCTATATTGACGTTTGAAATGTCAACATATGACGTCATGGAGACTCAGGCCATAGCGCCTCATGGGTCAGGAATCACAAAATCTATAGTACTGAAATTGGCCTAGCTTATTTTTTTTTTCTTTTTGGCACCGGCTGTCCCTTTGAATCAAACACTTAAGTCAGCGGATAAGCCCGTCCAAGGCGCATCAGGATGGATGAGGAACTTTTACGAATAATGATTAGCATCCATCACCCCGAAATGCTCCTTGACTGCAGCGAGCTCCAGGTGAAGCCCCCTTTCCGCATTTTCTTTCGTCTGATTGGTGGCTCCGAAAACCCCTCCTGGCAAGACACTCAGCTGAACTCCCTCACCTGATGTCGCAGACATCTCCAAACGTTGTTGACGTTATGCAAGGATGTCTGAGCCGGGGCCGCTCACTGCAGGAACGCTTCTCATTTGTTTCTTGTTCAATCTTGCGGGCTATTTCTAGAGATGTTTTCGCATTTTGAGATATTCTAAAACCGTCTTAAAGCTCTTACACTGTTTGCGAGTCTTGACGAAGGCAGCGAATACGCATTGACCTCATGGATTCGTCAGGGGTCGTTCAAGGTCGCATTTGTTGCTAGGGTGATCTTAAGATATTCGGAAATTGTCTTATAGCTCAGTTAGCTAAGCTAGCTTTGCTAAGTGTTGACGAAGGTAGTGGGTACGGATCAGGAATTTGACAGGGTTCGTTTAAGATCGCCGTTTGTTATCTTCTGGGTGGTATTTGGTTGTGTTTTGGTTAGTGTTGGGATTTTCTGTTTTTTCCTGTTCTGGGTTTTTGTTGGGATTTGATTTGTCTTTTCACATTCTGGGTTGTTTGGTCTTTTGTTCATGATTTTATTTAATTCATGTTCCACTTGTGTCAGTGTTCCATCAGTGTGATTGTGTCCACCTTTCCTCGTTAACCTGCTTCCCTTATGTCTCCCAATTAGGTCCCTGCTCCTATTGTTTCATGTCCAGGTGTTCTTTGTTTGTCTCATCAGTTTTGAGTGTATTTAGTTCCCTGTTTCCCTTCAGTTCTTATAAATTTGGATGTTTTTCTGCTTTAGTCTTTGAGAGTTTGAGTCCTGTTTTCCTTCAAGTCTGTCCTTCAAGTATTTTGGTCGTTTCTTTTTCAGTATTTTGTTGGTTAGTTTGTATACATTTTTTTTTCTTTGGTTTCTTTTTTTCCCAAGCTTCAAAATACATTCTTTTTGAGCACACCTTGCTTCTGGCCCCCTGTATCAGGGTCCACAAGCTTCCACTACCTTCTGAAACACTCTTTATTGTTCTGAAACTGTCTTATTTTTTTCTATTATGTATTTTCAACTTGTTCAACATTTCCTTGTGGCAGGAAATATAATCAACCGAGGAGCGCTTGTTGGCGAGTATCAATGACGGCTGCAGCTATTTTGATCCCGTCAGGCTTTCTTTCAAGGTGACATTTGTTCTTAAGGCATTATAACTGTTTCAGAATATTTTAAGAACAACTGGGACCTTGAACTAAACTAGACAAGCTCAAAATAGATGCTATCTTTGCTGGCTTCCATCCTTACCACTCCTTAATGATGGACAGTCCTGTTTTTGATTGCCAGTATTCATAACAACTGTTCTTCCCACAAGTGACTGACATTGGATGTCCGACACATTTTTTTCTACTTTGGCATTTTCTACAGTCAAATATTCTAACTATTAAATGAAATTTTGCTGTTTACTTGGCTGACTCGGTGCAAAATATCCCCTCAATTTCAGAACCAAAACAAAACTAAGAGGCATGGATAAGGTTGGGGTGTATTTACTCTTGCACGGGCAGTGCAGAGCTGGTGTAAGGGAGGTACAAATGTCTTCTGTCATATGTTTTTTCCCAAGTCACGTTCATCTGCTCGGGCATGGCTGGTGTGAGAGTGCAGAATGAGCAAGAAATGCATCAATGAAGAAAAATAACAATTTTGAGGGGTTTAGTGTGAGAAATCAACATTGCACGATGGTTAAAAGCTCAAAAAAGTTGTCTTTTCATTATAGTGCCCCTTTTTTTTCTCTTCCTAAAATGCTTTGTGCAAGTAGTTGACTTAAAAAAAAATGTTGAAAGGCACTGTTGGACAGCATGGCGCGGTCCAAAAGCAAAAATGTAGCCCCAGACCTTCATTTCTTGTCAGGAAGAAACTCTGTTGGTCAAAAACTGTTATTTTGGACATTTGCGTCCAGAAAATGGACTCTTAGAAGGCTTCTGGTTTGTTGACGTACTTTCCAGCAAGGTTGAACCATGCGGCTTTATCGTTTTTATAAGTAATGCCTTCCTTCCGCCACCCTCCAATGAATGTCTTTCTATTCTGATTTTGTCTGATTGTAGACACAATTTTTGTCCTGGCTGCTACCGGAGAGCACTCTAGAGGTGATGTGTATCGTGGCCTTTACATGATGTATTATTTTTCCGCCGCTTCTCCGGCTGATAGTTTTGATGGGCGCCCACTTCCAGGCTGAGTTGTTGTCATGTTGAAGACCCTCCGCTCGTAAATTGTCTTCCAGTGGATGGATGGTGCCGGAATCTTTTGAGAGCGGTCTCAGAGCACCGCTCAGACGGATGGGCTGTCAATATGCTCGTCTTCATTTCTTCCCGCTTCTCCTTTGCTATCGGCTTTTTTTCTTTTGTTTTGTTTCTGCTGCTTTTGTTGCTTTCCTGTTACTTCGTTTTTATTAGCGCGGACAATATAATTGAGCCGATTAAAAAAAGAAAATAAGCACTTGAATTTTCAAACCGCTTTGCCTCGCCGAGCTGGTAATACGGCAATTTTTTTTTCCGATCCAAATGATTTTTTTTCATGTTAAACGACAACACTTTCACAAGACGTTTACTATGCTTCTTGTTTTATGCGACCGCTGTTCTTTCTGTGTGCTGCTGCGAACCGGAGGAACGCGAGTATGGCATATCTGAGAAAAGTGAGCTATTTGGTGGACAGGCGCTGCCATGTGATTACACAGCGCGGTGCCGGCTACAAATACACTTGGCAGCTCTCGAATTCCACAATATGAGAATCCTGGACCTGTTATAATAGACTCGTGTTAGCAAAACACAAATACAATATAATGCCTATAATGCATATGCCACAAATAACAGGTGCCGCAAGTAAATACAAGCGATGCATAAACGGATGACGATGACAAACAATTATGCAAATAGAATTTTCAAGGTGTTTTTTTTTTAGGTCCTTTTTTGATGAAATCCTAGACTGTTATTGTATTTCTTGTCTACAGACAGCAAAGTACAATAAATCATTCTCCTGCTCATGCCAGAATCTGGCTTGTTTCACTATAATTAAGTCAAAGGGTTCAAGCGGTGGAAGGCTTGCTGGCCAAACCTGACTGAGCAGTTGGACAGAGTGCGGGGGTTTTGCAAACACTTTTCTCAAGTGGTTGTGCATCGGTTGCAAAAAAAAAACCTCCTGAAGTTCTCAACTTTCGTCTTCCAGCAGGCAAATGGTTAAAATTGTACCGTATTTTCCGCACTATAAGGCGCATCTAAAAGCCTTAATTTCGTTTAAAAGGCTGATGGTGCGCCTTATAATCAGGTGCGCCTTATATATGGATCAATATTGAGATTGGTAGATGGGGAATGAAGTGATAAAGTAAGCTTTACATGTTTCTTTTGTGTGTTTACAGTTAAACAAGCCTTGGTCATATTGACATTGAGAGTTTAGAGTTATATATTGTTATTACTTTGAGTATTACTATATTGTGATTGAAAAAGTTTTCAAATATGTCATTAATTGAGGGTGCGCCTTATAATCCGGTGCGCCTTATATATGGAAAACTTTTAAAAATGTGTCAATTGTTATTACTTTGAGTATTACTATAATGTGATTGAAAAAGTTTTCAAATATGTCATTAATTGAGGGTACGCCTTATAATCCGGTGCGCCTTATATATGGAAAACTTTTTAAAATGTGTCAATTGTTATTACTTTGAGTATTACTATATTGTGATTGAAAAAGTTTTAAAATATGTCATTAATTGAAGGTGCGCCTTATAATCCGGTGTGCCTTATACATGGAAAAAAGTTTTAAAATGTGTCAATTGTTATTACTTTGAGTATTACTATATTGTGATTGAAAAAGTTTTAAAATATGTCATTAATTGAGGGTGCGCCTTATAATCCGGTGCGCCTTATAGTGTGGAAAATACGGTAATTGAATTCTCTGAATATAACGCAAAAGAAGGCAAAAGTCATGGCTTTCAACAAATATTACGGATATAAATCGTAACTTCTGCAAACTTCCTCTTTCATTAATTCATTTTTATAACACTACAGGTGTCAAACTCAAGACCTGGGGGCCGTATCTGGCACGCCACGCCATTGAATGTGGCCCGCAAAAATACTGCTTTGACTTCAAGTTCCTGGCTAAAATGCCAAACTTGCAAGTTGTCTTGAACTTTTTTAAACTTAAAAAAAATTGTTCCCAATCTCTCTTTTGAACATTTTTATCATCTCCAAACTTTGGTAAGTGTGTGACCAACACCCTTAAAATTGATCTAAGCTCACTGTTATTCACATTTACAACGCAGTAAAAATGAGTTTGACACCCCCTGCTCTAACACTATTTGTAATTTATCTCCCAGGGTATGAAAAAGCAAAGTGTGGCGAGTCTCTGTCAAAAATCCAATCGTTCAGCCTGTTTTCTCGCCCGTTTCCGTCGTTTCCCGATAAGAACATAGGATGGCTACGTTCTTATCGGGAAACGACGGAAAGAAATATTTTTGGGCAATGGCGCTTGGTATGCAGCGGGGCTTCGGTGACCCCTGTGCCGCTTAATAATGACCCCGTTAGGTAATTTTACCTTAATTTTGGCTGAGCTGGAGAAATGCGTATCATACATATTTGATGTTAATGGCGGCGATATAAACAGACAGGAGATGAATTTCGTTGAAGAGCAAAATTAAATATGTATGATTCTAAGTTCCAATCGGCATAATAATTAGATATTTAGTGTATATAAAACGGTATATGTTAATTGCCTGCTTATAAATACGGTATACTGCAGAATAGAAGTATACATTAATAATGTGAATGTATTAGGATGGAACGCTTAGCGGAAAGGAATAAGCTGACGTGAGTTTTGAATGGAATAAAAAGCCAATATTGTGCTCCTACGTTTCATGATTAGCTTCACTTAACTAATCCGAGATAAATACGGCATCATAAAGAGTAAAAACACAGAACTCTGATGCAAGCGTAATTTCTGCTTTACCGCCTACTTGGAATAGCAGGTGAATTGATTAGTATCAAGTATGCACTTGGCATGTCTCATAAAATCCTGATTTAAGTCATTTGTTTTCCAGGAAATGGAACTGAACCTGCTTGAACTTCTTTTGCCTGAAACTCAGACATTGGGGAGCGTTTATTTGATTTTTTATTGTTTTCCCCAAGGGCGCTGTTCAAGTAAAACCAGAAAAAATAAAACTGAAAAAAGATCAGTTAGCCAGTAAATGAATATCAATAATTGTCATGCTAACTATGCTGGTGTGCAGCAAATGTCAGAAATGTCAGAAAGCTTGTAAATGTCACATGACCAAACTTGGAAAAGTGATGAGTCGCGATTGGTTCGTTAAAGAAGCTCAAAGCAATGTCATTTTCTGGCAAAATGGCCGCCCACCGAAAAGTCTTATTCTAGAATAAGCAGTGTTAGTCAGAATGTTGCGTTCAAATGAGTGAAGAAAATAGGATTTTTTTGTACTTTACTTCCCCTTTAAAAATACAGAACACAGTACATAATTTTTAGCAGTAAAAATTTAACATTTTGTCTCATTGACTTTTTCATTATCAGTGATTTACAGACATTCTTTTACCCTCGCAGTTATAAATATTTGATTAAATTGTGAATAATTACCTGGGATTGAATGTCTCGACTCTGACAAATGTAAAAATACGTCTTTTGGGATTGAATGAGTTGCTGGACGAGTGGTTTACAAGACATGTAAATCATTCAGTGATTAATTTTCTGACCCTCCTAGAACATTCATATATATATATATATATATATATATATATATATATATATATATATATATATATATATATATATATATATATATATATATATATATATATATATATATATATATATATATATATATATATAAGAACACCCCCATGATAAGTGAAAAACCAGGAAGTAGCGCCACCCACCCGAAAGAATTGTCATGCATGTGTATGTGGGTCTCTTAATTTTTTAAATGGCAAAAATATTTCGACAAATATTACTGCCTTACACGTTATTACTCAACTCCTCAATGAACAAACCTTTTGCAGTAACCGTACTGTTATCCCTTCCCATCCTTTTGGCCGTAGTCTCACGGAGAGCCGCGGTTATATTAAGCCTAATTAGAGTGAAGCCTGTAGCTGACCAAACATGATAACAATCAGAGTTTACACTTAAAATTCCAATTTATTAGAAAATCAATCTTAGTAAGAGATTTCCAACGCTCCAACGCAGCGCTGCTCTTTCCTCCTGTTCCTTCGCGTCTACCTAAACGCGCGTTTGAGTTTCATGATGGCGACGGGCACTCCTACAAGACACGTGATTGGCTCCCGGCGCGAGTACACGCGCCGGGAGCCAATCACGTTTCTTGTAGGAGTGCCCGGGCCATGTCAAAATATCTTTTTCGTATATGCGGCGGGCTGCAGTTTGGACAACTCCATCGTCGCCGACCGATACCTTGGTCATCTGTAAGCTTTCAGAAGATTTAATAACAATAATTTAGAGGCAAACAAGTCCCCTGAAAATGCCGGAGTCTGACGCGTGTATCCGTGACACACGAAGCAAGCCAACCAAAATGGGATTCATTACCTGCGTGCCCCAGATTACACAGCATTATGATCCCGCTGCTGAAATTGTACTAATGCTCGTTGCAAATATTGGGTCATTTCCTGCCGCACTGCCATTAGAGAGACAAAAATAGCCCTTCTCTTTTATTTGAAACAATTACGCCTCATCAGCCGGGACATTACCAATAGGCTTTGACAGATTTCCTCAGGAGAACTCCGGGCCACTTTTGCTAACTTTGAAGCATTGCATTAACCCCTTTTTGAACTTTGACCCCCCCCTCCCGCCTTCTAAAATCTCCTTATTTCATCACCCGCGTCACGCACGGGAGACGACCTTCAAGCGCACAGTTGCACAAACACAATCTCCCGTATGATAGAGCGAGCAGGCGCCGTGTTTGGGGAGTCGTGGGTATCTCCTGGGGTACCTCCGAAACGTAATTACCCCAAGAACAAAAAGTGCGGGTGGATATCCCAAGCGCTGCCTAACTGAGAGCAATGTCTCACTTGAGTTGAGAAAACACACTTCATCAGAAAGAAACCGAACTACAACGTTGCTTTTTTAATTGCCAGTTTCCCATCCATCCGTTACCTCCGCCGAATGTACTGTGCGATGTGGTATGCTTTGGATTAGGCCGGTATTTAACAGGTGTTTTAATAAGCGGTAAATCTGTTGATGAATTTGTTGATTCGTTGATAAATTGGTTTAAGAATTAGGGTTGTCAAATTGAAAACGTTTTGTTTTGGAGGCTTTTTCAAATTGTACGAGGTGTTGAAAAAATGAACTGTTTTATTTACTTTCGAAACATAATTAGCCGAAAAACAAAAGGTGCGGGTGGATATCCCAAGCGCTGCCTCAAAGTCTCAATTGAGTTGGGAAAACACACTTTACGTTGGAAAAAATAATAACTACAACATTGCTTCTTTCATTGCCAATTTGGTCTCTACCAACCGCCACTACCAAATCCATCATATGATGTGGTATGCTTTGGATTAAGGCTGCATTTAACAGCGTTTTGATGTAAATCCGTCGGTTTAACTCGGGCTGTCAAATTTAAAGCGTTCATTTTGGAGATTATCTAGCTTGTATAAAGTTACCCAAAAAAATTTTTTATTTTTTATTTTTAGTTTTATTTACCTCCTGTCGCAGCTCAACTCCGCTAAATTTGCAAACAAAACTCTTAAAATAACGTTGTAGAAAATAATTATGCAGCAGCGAAAAAAAATGTATGATTTGTATTTGTGTGTGCATATATATATATATATATATATATATATATATATATATATATATATATATATATATGACCATGCTTCCAGGTGAAACTTCAAAATAAAAGCATTCGGAGGTTGTTTGTGTTAATCATGAACTTTGAACCCACTCCTATATATATATATATATATATATATATATATATATATATATATATATATATATATATATATATATATATATATATATATATATATATATATATATATATATATGGGGTGAGTTCAAAGTTAATGATTAACACAAACCTCTGAATGCTTTTATTTTGAAGTTTCACCTGGAAGCATGGTCATGACAACGGAATATACATTCCAAGTGATTCCGATATCATATTTGGCGTTTTTTATTTCAAGTTTTGCGTTTATGTGGAGCATTTTTATTCCGTTTGCTCATTTGGTCTCTAATCAGAATCCTTGGCTCCATTTAAACTGGGTTGCAGAGGACTTCTGAGAAATCCGAGAATATTTACAGTCAAGCGAGACGAGAATTCTGAGCATTTGGATGATGTTAGGTCTCTAAACAATTTTTCGATTACTAAAAAAAAAATTGAGGATCGTGCGCTTTTTCTCACCGCGCTTTTTTTAATCACAGCAATCTGCTGTGATTTAACCTTGATTTGATCTTTTCAAAGAATAAATACTCATCTGGGTAAGTTTTTTTTTTTAATTTCAATTACCAGACATCTTTTCATCATTCTTTTTGAAGTGCCCGGACTTTTACGAAGATCATTTCCGTTGGTTCACTGTCATGGCTTCTGTCACAGCCTTGGAATGAATGTGGAAACACCTCAAGGGGTGATTCATTGACAGTATTGGCTGAGATCTTGGAGAACATAGGAGGACTGTCAATACGTTCACTTGAAGGCCACATGTAGAAAAATGGAAGGACATGAGGGCAACTCAAAGCCATTAAATGCCAAAAGATGTCCATTAGAATGAAACATTCAATATTTAATGTGAGTCATTCTTTGTAGTTATTTTTTTTTTTTTTAAATTGGCGTAATGTGCTTTTTAACACTTAAGGTCAGAGGTATCCAAACATTTTCCTAATACAAAAAAAAATAGAAATTTATTTATTAAAATTATTAAAAACGAGACTGTAAACAAACTGTAAACAAACAAAAAAAAAAGCAGTTTTTTAACGGTAAAATACCAGCAACTTGATTGCCAGAAATTGCCGTTAAATCACAGTAACGCATTTTCTACATTTATGGTAAAAAAAATTAATTTGTACTGTTGATTTTACGATTACAAAATATACAGAGTAAAATTGCTTACATTTCGGTTTTTCTTATAAGTGATGAGGCAAATAAGACTTTTTTTCCACATGTTTAACGCTGTCTACCATCTTTTAAAAAAAAAAAAAAAAATTAGCATCACGGGTCATTTTTAGCATATGTAACAGGCCACAAAAATGTTGACGGTAGGCCACAAATGGCCCCTTGCCCTTAGTTTGGACAGCCTGATTTAGGTGCTAGGATTTTTTTGTTTTTGCTTTTGTTTTTTTTCAGTAATGTATTAATTTTCATATCACTATTTTTAAAAGTTTTGAGCTTGAAACTCTATGCAAATTTGCCACTTTGGCACTTAAAGGGGTGACAATATTTACTTTGGATTGATTAAACATGCTAAAATCAGCCGAGCAATCAATGATCCATTTCTATTTTCTAGTTACTTTGGTAAATTGCACTTTTCTATTAAAAATGGTCAGGAAAACAACATTTTCAAGCTTTTTTTTTTTAAGCTAGTTAAATACTCAGCCGCATCTCTATTGTAAAGCCTTTTTTGATTGACACTTAGTTTCTGCAATCTTTCAGGTCCTTTGAGTCTTGTGCTCTTTTTCAAGCCCGATGATGTTTTGTTTTTTTTTCTTCTCTCGCTTCTGAACAACGTTGTTTTCAGACTATCGACAGCCTCCTTCAATGGCATCAAAATCTCCTCGGATTTCAGATCGGTTAGCTGCAGTCAAAACATCTGCCAAATGCCAACTCGATTGCTGGCCTTTGTCTTCTCCGTCTGGCCAATTAACCTGTCGTGAGACGCTTGCCTAAATACTTTTGTAGCCCTGAAATTTGACGGATTTTGCCTAAAATGGCTGTCAGCGATAAATGTCGGATTCCGCCGCTTAAATCACGACTATATTTTTCTTGAACAAACAAAATGTCATTCTCGAAATATTTCTCACTCGTATATCAACGCTAGGGGTGGACACGTACCAATACCCAGAGATGGACGTTTTGGAAATGTTGTTATTCAATCGTCTATCAATTATCAGTTCGTGGTTGGGTCTTTTTATTTTACCCACGCTTCCGTCATTTCTTCGTTACCACCAGAGTTGGGCATATTACTCTTTTTTTTTTCTGGTCCTGGGCAATTTGTCGCAAAAGCGAATTGTTGCTGCGGGAATGTCAATTTTCGGCGAGGTCGTCCACATTTTCTTTGTGCGCTTTTATGATGAGTAAAATTGAAAAAAATCAAATATGAACAAAGCGAAGGTTTTTATCCAGTTTGTACGGTTTTATGAGGTTCCACATCATGAAGCTTTATAAAAATAACGCCTTGTCCCAAATATTTTTTTCAAGACTATGCGTTATAAAGACGTTATAAACGTTATAAAGACGAAAATTGGAAAGATCTCGCGGAAATTAGGCGGTTCAATAGCTACGGTTCAATTTGGCATCGAATTGCGCTCTACCGCGTCGGGCTGGTCAATAAATTACATGAATTTTATTCATTTATCATTAATTTGATGAAGTAATCGTTTATTTTAAGAATCGAAGAAAATTTGTAAAATCATGAAATCGAGCTTTTTTGAAAGGTTGTAGGTTGGTGTACAAGACAAGTTGAAAAACTACATAATTGTGGTATTTAAGTAAGTTGGGTAAAAACTTGAAGTTTTTTTTTTTTTTTGCATAAGCTAAGAATACGTTTACATTAACACATAGCCAAAACAAGTACAGATTACTGTCTGAATATTTTCTATTGAATTTATTCATTAATAAATCAAATAAATGTTTGTCGGGTATGTTGATTTGGAATCGATTAAAATGGTAATCATTCAGAATAATGTTGATTTTAATATTATTATTGTGATTATTTAAAAAAAAAAATTCTGCTACCCATCAAGCTGCGGTTAGCTGGCGGTGTTCCACAGGGTTCAATTTTGGGGCCCCTTTTTTTTTTGGAGGGATGTGGATTTTGTCTATCAAAAGTGTCACTACTTAGTTTCTGCGAAACGTTTTACACTGGTATCGGTTTCAATAAAAAGCGGCATTGAACATCTTTATTCAATTTGATGAAATCTGACGAAAAATGTAACGTTTCACTCGGCCTTCAGCATAAGCA